>NW_028277098.1:4848484-5151515 GCF_059951505.1 Python bivittatus
CAATTGACTCAACAGGATCCTTTTTCATGACATAAACCCAGTTTAGGCTAGCACAGTAATGTGCGGTCATTTCAGCCTTGAGGGTTGTATTGGGAATGTGGGTGGCATTCTGTGGAAGAGAGTGGGCAGAGTCAAGGCAAAATCTGATTTTTCCTTTTGTTATTTTTGTAATTTTTTTCATCTCCTTTCATTATTTTAATGGGAAATTGTCTTTAAATGTTGGGAGGTATGCAACCAATGGTTTATCATGCTCCCCATTTAAAGATAATGATTCTTCTTAAAAGGTGAGGCTTTCCTTTCCTCCTACCACCTTCTATTGTTTTCTGTCTTTTCTGCTCCTTCCATGAGTAGAAAATATGGTCAATCTTGATGGCAGTACTCAGATCAGCCTCATACATATTAATGAACATAGAGCACAGTTAATCAGGAACTCCATAGTATCTTTGCAGAACTAGCCCTTTAAATGAGGTTTCCTTAGGAGACCTTCAATATAAATATACATTCTACAGGTCTTTGGGGTTGGCTTTAAGAAAATGCTCTTCTCAACAAGATATTAATAATGGTACAAAGTTAGGGCCTCCACTTTCCTTTCACCTCCTTGGCTCAGGTACCTTTTGACAATTACCTACATTTTTGTGACATTTTCATGTACGTAAGAAAAAAACATTTTCGTATTTTTTTTTAATTTAAAAGGAAATATTATAAAATACATATCTTATTTATTGGATCACTCAAGTGGGTCAATTTTTTTTCTCCAAAGTGCACCTGGAAAAAGTAGCCATCTATCCATTTTTATTCAAAAGTTTTTTTATGTAGTTACTCCTCATGTAAGAATGTCTGTGGGAGCGTCTGCACAATTTCAGATTTTAAAATCTTATTTCATTTATGACCATGGATATAAACCAAAAGGAAATATATGCAGCAAGACAACAGAAACAATGTAACATATACACTAACTTCAAATTATAAAGTTAGTGACCCTTCTGAACAATATCTGTCAAGTGTGACATGTGCTGAAAAGAAACTTAGCACCTTTCAAGCTGATTTTGTCATGTTAGTTGGACACAAAAGTAACATAAAATGTGTCAGGCCAACCTGGATATTTTGTTAAAGAGGAGATTTATACTAAATGAACTATTTATTCTTTTATTTACTGGATTTATATAGTCACCCATCTCACGCACGTGACTGTGGCTTACAAAATTAAAAACAATAAAAACATATACAAAAATATGAAATCCATAGGAGCTGGAAAAGAAGATAATTCAGCGTTCAACACAGCCAGGCAACAGGCTCCATTCCACACTTGGAGCCCCAGGCTCAGGCACAGAGCTACGTCCTCAGGCTTTACAAAAGGACAACGGGATTGGGGCCAACCTGATCTCTGGAGGGATGGCATTCCAGAGGGTAGGTGCCATGACAGAAAAGGCTGTCCTCCTGGGCCCCCCCAGCTGTCACTCCTTAGCTGATGGCACCCAGAGCATGCAACTTCTGCCAGAACAGATAGGATGGGTTGAAACAACCGGGGAGAGACGGTCCTGGAAGTAACCCTTATAGAAGTTATGGCTCTTGCTCCTTATTTGCCTACCAGCGGGTTCCGTAATCACAACAAGGATATCTTTGAATGCATTCTACATGATATATCTGTATAATAATGATGTAACTGAGTTCTTGATTAATAAAAGTTTTCAGAACCTGCCTGTGCAAATTTATCTGCTGTTGGGCAAAAGCTTTTTGGACATGAGATTTTACAACCAGCGGTGGGCGAAAAAGGAACACGAGCCAGAGTTGCAATTATGGGTCATTGTTTTGGTTGCCCTAGAGGCACATGGATAAACATAGCCTCTGAATATGGTACTTTCATGTATATTCCTTGTGGAAGGCTGCCAACTGGAGCACAGTGAAATGTGCTAATGACATCATCCTATGCTATTTTGGAATATTGAGCTGGTTTAAGTACCCAGCTGGCCTTTTGTTGTAGATCTGTATGCCTAAATGGATTGATTTTGTTATCTTTCCTGATGAGACTGACAGTCTATATTTAGGGTCCTCTGTATGAGCTCTAGTTTGTCATGATCATCAGTCATTGTGCTGATAGTAGATAAAGAGAAACCCAAGTGAAGTAATTTCTTCTCTAATGTGTGCTTCCAAAATGAGGGAATTTATCTACCAGAATTAAGGATGACATTTTAATTTTACCAAAGATCAAATGTTCTTTACTCACTGACTGGGCCAAACATTGTTTAGTCCTGTCTTAATACAGAGAACTGCATTTGAGACCAAGGGTGGTCTTGCAATCCATTGGGCATTTTGTGCCATGTAAGTTAAAGGTCCATTGCATCTTGGAGGTAGCACCAAGTTACTTCAAGCATTTCACTTGTTTCATGACTTGTCCTTCTGAAGTCCATTTTAGCATGTTGGTTTCATAGCAAAACCAAGTGTTTAGTTTTAGAGTAATTAATTGATAGCAAATGTTCCTTACAGCAAAGAAACGATTCAAGAATCTTCTTCAAGCTATTGGGGTTTGAGAATAAATTATGAGATTGTCTGCTTATAATAATACTGAGAGATGCCCAGAAGCCAGCTTCAATGAGTGATAATTTGGCCTTTCTAAATGTTAAGATCACAGAAGCGATGTAATAATTCAAAATCAACACCCCGCAATACAGTTTAACCCGTGTGCATGTTGGAATTTCTCCTTTAAATAAGTTGCAGCATTGCAGCAGTTTCCAGCAAATGTTTTTGTATAACATACAAATCAAAAGTAGCAGATGGTGGCCAGTTGTGGAGCTCAGTTGTTCTTTGCCAAAATAATTACAAAATATTAAATCAAAAGTACATTTAAGATTAACAAGTGCTGCATACAGGGCAGCATTTGGTTTGGTGCCATGTTTTTCAGCCAAATGTGATAAAATTAAAGCCTGTTTCATTAATGAGCAGCCTGAGTAAAAGCCTGCTTGCTCATCTGCTATTAAGTTTTCTGCTTCAGTTCAGTCCAAAACTCTATCATAAAGAAGTAGAGTCTACCATTTATTTACTGTGCTAATAGAAAGGCAGTTCAAATGAAATTCACTTCCATGTTGTTATAGTTCAGAATAATCATTACAGTTCCCCAGCCATTGAAAATTTGGGCTGAATGATGTGTAAAAACAAATAAAGAGGCCAGGAGTGGTGCCCACCAATCTAGGTGGCTCTTAATTGCTTTAGAAGGGATGAAATCTATACTTGATGCTCTGACTGATTGCAGTCTCTTGGTTAGTACTGCAATATCAGAAGTTGTTCAGGGAGCCAGTTGGATGGCAGTTCAACAGTATCAAGATCTAGGGTCAGCTTCCCATTCTGTCCTTTAGCAAATAATTTATAAATTTTATCTTCCCACCCAACCATGTAGATGTGACAATCTCAACCCGAGGGCTTCTGGGAAGAAGTCTGGCAGCTACTTGCCAGAACAAGGACTTCTGCCAATCATACAGCAGAAGCTTGATCCAGATGCAGAGGTTGCCGTTTCGTTTTTGATTAAAACTTGTTTTTCATTTCTTGATCCAGATGCTGTGATTGATAGTGTGTTGGTTTTACATTTTTGAAAGGCCTTAATTTAAGAAATCTTCACCAAGCCAGTACTTCTCTCTCTCTCTCTGTAAGTAGTTATTTTTAACCCTTGATTTGGAAGTCATCAGTAGAGGACATTGTACATGGTAGAGCCATTCGGTATTATCAAGCAGAGTACTGCCCTAGATAGCTGTGATATGAAATCAAATCTGAAGATGGATGATATTGAGAGGACGGTCTTATCCAAGAAGAAGAAATTCCAGTTTCAGGATTGGCACAGGGAGTTGCTTCAGCGAAAAGTTTAGATTGGGTGGCATGTAGGTCAAGTGTTCTGGATATAGTGATTAGATATCAGTAGCTAATAGGGATGTAGAAAACACTCCAAGTATGTACAATTCTGTGTACAGAAGAGCTGGTTTGGGGTGGTCTGTGCCTGAATTGAAACATTTTGGATATTTTAGCCTGCATATAGAACAAACAGGATTTTTTTCCTTTTTATTATTATAAATCTTGATACATTGTATTGTTTCAATACAATGATGCTTATATATGATATGATTAGAGATTATTAACATTCCATTATTTAGATAGCTTAAAATATTGAAAATAGAGAAATGAAAGAAAAATGCTATCAATATTAATTACAATTTAGGTTGTCAATATTAAAAGCATAAAAGTATTTGGCTTTTTCATTCAAAGTTAAATATAACATTAAAAAAAGAACTGCTGTAACTCACATCATAGTATTGGTTATATAATAATGGTTTCAATCTTAAGCTAATTATTTAATATTAAAATCTCCATTATATTGTATGGTGTGTGTGTGTGTGTGTATAATGTTGATAAAAGGAAAAAAAGACAAAGCAAATTTAACAACAGTAAAATACTTTAAAAAGAAAAAAGAAGGAAATAATAATAATAAAAAGAACTGTTGATTTCTGACTCCCCCCTTTTTATACATTTGCTAATTTGCAATATTTGTGGGCATTCAGGCCCCTTTAAAAACCAGATTGTAAGTGTTTGTATTTACTATGCTGTGTGATGTGTTGTAAACAGAGTTGTTTTGTTCTAGATATAAGTGGAAAGAGTTGCTCCAGGCAAGAGTGGTTTGGGAGGAATAAGAGTGGGGGGGGAATGCCAAGGCTGAAGGATTTCCTCCATGGAAATGTGTAGATCTGAGTAACAGCAGTAGCAGTTGAGGGGAGGCAGTAGAAAGGGAGTAGAGAAAACCCTGGAAAGACAGGGGGGCTGGTACAGTGGAGTGATATCCTGGGCAGGGAGCCTGTTCCTTATTGTTGAAACCATCATAGTATAAAGAAGAGGAATGTAGGCCAGTACAGCAGAGCAGTGGTTTTGGGAGGCAGGGAAAGGAAGGCACTGGGAAGATTAGTGGCAGGCCAGCCAGTGCATTATACTTTGTCAGAACATTAGTGATGGTGGCTGAGGGAAAGGGTGGGAATGAAGGGAGGTCCTGGGAAGATCGGGCCATGCAGATGAGGAGATTGTGCACCAGTCTTGTCCTACTTGCCCAATAAAACTACTACAAGATCCCTCCAGATTTTGATCCAAAATGTGCTAAATTTTGTTTTTGCCAACCATGACCAATCCAATACAGTTTGGCAGAGCTTTCAGAAGGCTTGAAATGTTTGAAACAAAAATGTTTTCTGTTTTGTCCACACTTCTCTTATTTAGTATGCAAATTATTTTATATTGATTTAGCAGGCCTGCTAAACTGCAAGAAACAGCCATATAATCAATGCTTGAGTTCCTATTTGTAGCACGATATGTAAATTCACCCAGATTATCACTTGGTACAGCATCATTTGTAGATCTAAATTACCAAATGTTTAGTGTGAACAGAGACTTGCATAATGCTCATTGAGTGTTTAAACAGTAAGAGAACTGCTATTAAATTTTCAGGGAGGTAGAGATTTAACTTCTCCATAGTCGCTGGGAGTCGGGCAGCATATAAATTTAATATATTATTATTATTATTCTCAAATAATATTTTGTCATGCCAATTGTTGGATTAAAATCTGCTAATATAAAATATGCTTTTGAGTGCATCTGCCTCAAATCTTTAACATAATAATCTTAGACTACACATTCCAAACAATAGCACGTTTGAATTGATTGAATTATATACCTTGATTAGCAGTAGTCTGATGTTTCTACTTTTTTCAACCACAGTTATTGCAATAGATATACTAATGAAGATACAGAGCACCCTTGCCCTTCCTCTTCCATCTCCTTGGGTTGCATTTAAAAGATGGGAAATAAATCTGTTCAGGTGTAAGTAATACACAAGCCAGGTCTGCCAGTCAAGTAAGATGTCAAAATTAGATAAGAATTTGAAAACCAAAATATATTTAGATTTGTTTTTGAACCCAGCAATATCTCAGGTGACAACTATTTTGGACATTTCTCTTAACGGTGTAAGATTGGGTGTTTTTCAGTGATTTCATCACTACACATGCATCAACATTATAAGCTAAAGAAGAAATTTCTAAAGCAGTTAAGCTTTTTTTTCATGATACTGATGATACTGAACTAATTTTGAATCAAGTTGATGTGAGTTTGCCAATTATGCACCTGAGCCTGCAGATTTTGCTCCATAAAATACACCGCCCAGAGTCACATTTTGTAAGTTTTGTCTGCATGCGTGCCTAAATAAATAAATGGTGCCCTGCTGAAATTGACCAAGGAGCTATTTTTTCCAGCCCCCGTCTATAAATAGGCCAACCAAATGCTTCCAAGAAGCCCCTAAGAAAGGCAACAAATCTCTCCTATTTTTGCCTTTAGCCACTGGTATTTATAGATACACTTTTTTTTTTTAAATAAAATTTTTTATTCTTTACAACAAACACAAAACATACATAAACAAACAAGAACATACAAAGGCATAAAAAAAAAACATCTTCCATTTTATACCGTGTGTCAACCAGTTACCAAATCGTTGGTGCCCCTTTCATAATCTTCACTCACTTTATTTTATATAAATTCTCATATCATCTATTCAAAATATACTTGTATACTTATCAATTATCAATTATTAATCATTTGTAGCTAGTCTATAAAATCATTTATTACAAGAAATTTTAGCTTTCATTATAGGATTAGTAATACATTTTTATCCATCGATTATATATGTATATATATATAATAATTAATATCAAATTTCTATTATAAAATTTCCTAATCCATTACATTACTATATTTTCTCATCTAACCATTAATAAAACAAATCCCGTGTCATATAAAATTGCTTATCTTCTTACTCTAATTTCAAATATCAATTTAACTCATCTCTGCACATTCCATAATTTTCAATAACTTCCTCCTGCATAGATACTTTTTCATTCTTCCAATTCTTAAAAGTTACAGTTCTAACCACTGTCAAAACATACTTCATTCTTCACTACATGTTTCAACAAAAATATCTCTAGTTTAAAATCTATATGTTACTATGTCCAACCATATATAAATTTTAGTCTAATATCTTAAAACATTTAGAATCAAATACAATTCTTTACTATATATCTCAGTTTTATACCTTATTCAAACGCTTGCATAGTTTTAAGTTCACCCTTTTCATTCAATATCCCAAAATATCTAACTGTTTATTCCTTTTTCTATATTATTGGATAAGAGAAAGCAATAATAAATGTCCTTTCAAACATTCTGCTTTTTGAAGCTTCTGTCAGTTCCATCATTGTTGTATTCCCCTCGTTTTTTCTTTAGGCATCTGAAGTAGTTTCTTTCAATATTGTTTTACTTCTTCTTCTTAAGTATTCTCTTAGTACAATTTTCCATTATAATCTTGTATAATCTTTTTCTCACCCTCATTACCAAGAACAAGTCTGTCCCTCTTCATTTATCAATTGATTAACCCTTTTTGATTCTCAGTTTATAAGCCTTAAAATAGTTCTGTTTAGTGTTTCTGATTTCTTGTGCTATTTCTTCCTTTTCCATTGATCCCGTTTTATGTTTAATTAAGTCCATTTTAGCTTTGATGTCTTTTTTTTTTTATTGCGGGAATTTCTGCAGCTCTTCTTCCAGTTTTTTATAGTCATCCTCGATAGTTTAAAAATCTTTTTCTGCATTGTGTTTCTCGTATAGTCTATTATCAAACCCCTTGTATAGACCTTCATTAAGTCAAAGGATTCTTTATCTTTGTTCTTGCCAAGAGAAAGAAAAAAAAAAGAGAAAAAAAGAAAAAAGAAGAGGAGGGGAAAGGCTAGGTCTCTTTAAAAGTCCAATTGGGGGGGGGGGGGGATAGAGAGCAAAGCAAAGCTTCTACCAGAAAGAAGAGCTACTGCCACTAAACAAAGCTCTTGTGACTAACTCAAACTTTCCATCTTGAATATTTTCAAAATCGCTTTCAACTCCGCTTTCTTATTTATAGTTATTCGGATGGCACCTGTACAAACATGCACATTCCACTATCTTTTTAGAAAGCCCAAAGTCCTTGAGTATACGTCACAATGAAAAGAAAAACACTATATCAAGCCTCTAGATGGCAGTGCAACTTTCTTTCATTTACTTTCTCTTAACTCCACTTTCCCCATTTCCAAAACAAAAAATATAGGTTTCTTCTAACAATAAAAAAAATCTTAATCAAAAAAGAAGCTTGAGATAAAAGATTATTGAGTATTGAAAAGAAAAAGCCAGTCCAGTTAAAAATATATTTTTTTAAAAGAAAAACATCTTGCCAATTCCACTAAAAAGGGAAAGTTAAAAAACAAAGTTTTTTCCCCCTTTTTTTTTATAAGGCTCAATCTCGCCGCTTAATCCACTTTTCTTCACTTTTAAAAATCTCTTTAAGTTACTTAAGGTGTTCTCTAAGAATAGTTGAATAGTAAAGGTCCATCTCACCCGGTTGACACACCTCTCCTTCTTCTTCCTTTGGAGCTGTCCCGGCTTTCGCAGTCATTGAATGGCTGCCTCTCCTCCGCCGGCTTCAAGAGCTTCTCCTGGGATCAATCTGGGACTTGCGGTGTCCCTGAGATCCGCAGGACGCGCCCTTTGCAATCACCGTCTCTACGGGACGGCTTAGGTCCATCGGGACCATCCGGGGGGGGAGATATCGGCTGCGATCCTGGGAGCCCAGGATCGCCCGCCGTATCGCCGCAACGCCAGCTCCGCCCTCCATAGATACACTTTTGAATATAGAGATTCCCCTTTGCTTTTACAAGTAATGGCCTCTTCTTCATTCATTTGTATAATTATACTTTCCCCTTGGGTGCCCAGTATATAACTTTCCATATGTTGTGGGACTCACAGTACCTTATTCTGTTGGGCATGTTGACTAGAGTTGCTGAAATTTGTGATCCAGTAATTCAGGGGCCACTAGTACCTTGTGGCAGTTACTTCTAGAAGTCACTAAGCATTCTGTATTTTCTTTTAATTTTTACTTGGATGACTTCAGACTTTCCTTTCATTCTATGTTCTTGTATACAGTACATAACTTTATTGATCTCTCTCATCTCATTCACCCAAGTCTTAGATGTTACAAATATTCCTATAGAGCCTGGCTTTCTTTGGAGAGGTCCATTTGCCTGTAAAAATATACATCTGGTTCTCACCTTGTTACCCAAGAAAATAATAAAAATATTGGCTATTCCTAACCCAAGAACTCTAGTTGCACCATCTAGCTGCACACCATGCTGTATTATCCCAACTTAGGCCTATACCCCACGTGGGGCTTTTAACTTCTGCACTCTCTGTTGGTCATCATGTGCAGTCTTGTGGAAAGTTCAAGCAGCTTCAGTTTCTCCCAACATATTCTTCATGACTATCCATCCCCATCACTGTAATACTTCCTTGTCAGACGACTCAGCTTAGAAAAGTTGAGATTTTAGAGTCACAGTGTCAGGTCTTGTTGCAATAATCAGCATTGACCTTTCAGCTTTGTTGGTCAGTTCCAAATTGTCAGAGGCATCAATGTCTTCTATGGTGAAGTGCTTGCTTGAATACTTGTAGCCTGCTGAGCATTTTATGAAGGGATAAGTTCCTGTGTGGTAAATTCTCTGTTCCTAAACAGATGCCAAAACACTGGCCTTTGGAAAAGAAGGATTATTAACTTGCTCAGGTTGTGATTTCTAAGCAAAGTCCTTTGTGAACTCATTTCACACCTCTTACCTTTCATATTTGATGTGAAAGTCCTGGCCTTTGTGAGGCCACTTGCTAATGGCTTAAAAGATTTGAGAAAGCTGATTCACATCAAGCCCACAGGTAAAAAGCGGCAATGCATGGAGAGGCCGCAACAGATGCAAGAGGGGGAAGGGAGTGATTTGCGTTCAGGCACCAAATGTCTTTAGAATTGCTGCCTCATTTTTCATAGACCTTCATTGGGATAATCAGTTGGGCTTTGACCAGCTAACCAAAACTTTCACAAGAAAGGAGAGGATTCTCAAATGCAATTTTTTTTTTTTTTTTTGCCCATGTTGAAAGCAAGCTAGAAACCATAAAGAAAGAGGGAATTAGGTCCAACATTGTCATGATACATTTAGCAGTGCCTTTCTCTCATTTGGGCTTAAAGATGGGAGTAGTCAGGTACCTTGTGACCTCAGCAAACATACTCACTGTTCTTCCTCCTCTATTTGGAGATTCTGATCACATATTTAATACGTTACATTATTAGAAACTCACTTTAGTGAGAGACAGAGAAAGGGAGAGAAATGATAGTAACCATCCAACCAACCAACCAACCAACCAACCAACCAACCAGAAGGCACTGATTTTATGAAATAGTGAAGTTAAGATTTAGGTTTTAGAAATCAAGAGATGTTTTTCACTTTCTAAACATGATCATGACATAAAAATAGGATGTCAGCATTAAAACAGCAATATTGATTTCATGAGTTATTTGATAGTATTTGTTGAAAGTCAAATAATAAGTGGTACATTGAGAATATGTGACTTGTTAATTGACAAAGACTTTAGCGCTAGTAAGAGAACAGATCAATCTCATATAAAAGAAAGAAGAATTCCTGTGGAAGTCTCATAAATAATGGTGGAAATTAATGGCCATATAACTTTGATAAATAAATAAATAATCTAAAAATAGCCATTGAAGTTTCACATACGTTAGAACCTTTCCATAGTTCAGGGCTTAGAGGGTGGACCTAGCATTAACTTTTTGAGCTCAGTTGCTCCTGTATGAAGTTATTCAGAAGCCTGAAGGAGATAAAAGAAGAAACTATCACCAGCTTCATGGTCATCCAATTTGATATCAAATAATATGTTTGGGTGAGTTTGAAGCGTATTTGAACCACCTCTCCTCATTATCTGGAAGGAGACATACTATTTTGTTCTTCCTCTCAGATAGTTATGTTAGTTACTTCCATTCTGCTCAAACTATCTATACTTTGGTTGTCCCCAGTAAGAAAATATAGTCTGTAGCTGGACTAAGGTGTATATCCACTGACTGGGAAAAATTGCAACTTGGATTCACTTTTGTCTATGGTTCTGGTTGTAAGTCTGACACTTATATATAAGTGGATAAGGGGATGTTTAACAAATGGAGAGTCTTCTCAAATAGCTAACTTACATTTGAAAGACTTTAGCACATGACTGACTTTGAATTTTAATTTTTATTAAAGATGTTAAGTACAATAGTAAAAGCAAATACAAATTAAACTCAGAAAAAGAGAGAGAATAAAAAGTGCAAAGAAAGAAGAAGAAAAATAGGAAAAAAAGAAAAGTAGAATAAAGAAAAAGAAAAGAAGTATGTAAAGAAGTCTTCATCACAAGTAAAAACAAATTTGATAATTGATCACCCACTATAAAGTTGCAAACAAATATCTCTTCTTCCGATAACTCTTCCCATATCTTTATGCAAATCCATATATCATCAATTTTTCAGTCCTAGTGCCAGCAAAAAGTCTGTAAAGGGTTACCAGAGTTTTATAAAAACATGTCTTATTTTAACCTTGATCAAACAAACCAACATTATATTCATTTCTTTTACTTCTAACAATCTTGATCTTTAATTCATTCAGATGTTGTCTTTCTTTTTCCCATCGCAGAGGCTTCTTTGAGGTTTTTGCAGACCACTTTTCCACAAATCCAGTGGAAAGCCATTATCCAGGTCATTGTCTTGGTTTGTCTTTTGGGCCTCTCCTTAGCCTCAGCCAGCTTCTTTTCTGTATCTAGTAAAAAGACCTTATCAGGATCATTCTCTTGGCTGTTCTCTATCTTGTAATCCAGACTTTTTCCTGTCATTTGTATTTCCAGTTTGAATGCCTTGTCTGTTTTGTAATTCACACATTTCTTTATCCAATATTTCTGATTCCACTATTTCTGCATTAAGCAAAATTTGTTTCATATCTGTCATTCCTTCCCTAACATATTTTAGACACATAGAAGCAGATATCATTACTGATATTGTAGATATTGTGGCTACTAATTTCTGGCCCCATTCTTCGAAAATCTCCTTTAATATTTCAAATGTGGTAGTATTTTGTGTCATTTTGTAAATCCCAAACCTAAAGGAAAGTGGGTTTTTTTTTTTTTGCCTGGACTTTAGTCCCCTCCAATTTAAATGATAAGATCTCTTAACTCTGTTATGACTTGTGGTAGTCAAAATAATTCTGGTTCTCACAAAAAGCTGTTTATTTTATATAGTTAATTCCAAAATCCTATAGTAAAAGTTTCAGTGTTTGAAATTTGTCTGGACCCTTAATATGTTTATAACTTTCTTCAAAATCTTGTTTAGCTTTTTGCTGTTTATTTCAAATTCCTTAAGTTCTTAAACTTATAGTTAATTTTTCTTTTGTTCGGGAATACAGTAAAGATGCACTCACCAGGTGACTTTTCAGACTTGTCATTCCGAAGGCCTCTAATAGTCTTAAGATATTTAAATAAGCAATTTCTAAAAGTGATTAGAAGTGAGGTTAAAGCGAACTTGGTGTCCTTTAGAAGGTGCTGCTGTGATTGTGAACTTGATGGTTAATCCCTTTGTCTCCCAGCACTCCGACTCACTGGAGATTGCTATCCTATGGTCTTATTGCGAGGAGCAACTGTCATCTCCTTGTCTGGAAAGGTTCCAAAGAACCCAACTACTTACTTCAAGCAGCTTTCCCACTTGTTTATCTGCTTAGAGTGCTTATGCATGGACATGTGGGCCATAAAGAGCCCCTTCCCAAAAGTAGAACCTACTTCCCATGGTGTTTGGGCACACCTTTATATTCATTTATCTCAGAATTCCAGACGGTTTACCCATATTCTTCTCTATGAATGACATTCAGTGCACTTCCAATTTCAGGTGGAGTAGTTCTCAATCCAGCTTACTATGGGATGCCAGGCCATACAAATACTATGATCCATGAAATAGGACACGTCTTGGGACTCTATCATGTCTTTAAGGGTGTGGATGAAAGAGACTCCTGTGATGATCCCTGCAGGGAGACAACACCATCCATGGAAACTGGAGATCTCTGTGCTGACACTGCACCTACACTCAAAAGCAAAGTCTGTCGGGACCCAGATCCAATCAATGACACCTGTGGCCATACTCCTTTCTCTGGAACTCCCTTCAACAATTATATGAGCTATACAGGTAAGGGAAGAAAACACTGTTCCTTTGTCTGATTCAGAGATGGGTATCAACTGGCGTGTACAATCCAGAGATGTGAGAGCCATAAAACATCCCAGTAGCAAAATCCTAGTTGCCCTGATTTTACTAAGAAGTATTGGGGATAGGTGACGTATGAGCTGTATGTTTAAAAAGTTTGGGTATCTTCATTTTTAGTTCTAATGAATTTAGGTTGGAAAATAAAGTGGCAACTTTTTAGAGAAAAGTCTTGGGGTCCCACATAGAATCCCACTGGCATTCTTAAGAAATAAAAAGGCAGTTCATGTTTCTGTGCCCCCTTCCCAGAAGAAAAAGGTGGGCTGGGTCAGTACAAAGCATCCATTCAGCTAGAAGGTATGATAGAGCATATCTCCTGGTTTGGCCATTTTTTCATGGTGACCATCTATGACAACTTCTCAAAATCCCACATATATACACAGACCCCCAAAGTTTTACTCCCCTGATTTGGGGATTATTAGCACCAGGGATTTTGTTATGCTCTACCTGGCAGAAAGACTCAGCTGGAAAAGTAGAATTTACCCACCACTGCTAATGTGCATTTAAATTAGCCTGTATGCAAGCAAAGATGCAAATTATCTGCAGATCCAATGCAGTTAAATTTTCAGTAAGCTTCTCAGTATCCTATTAATACTGGAAGTAATGGTTTACAGTAAAATTGGCTGATCTGGATCTGCCAAGAGTCAGGCAGCAGAATGAACTCTGAGCTAAGGCTTTGATTGGAGGACAAAGTATAAGTTTAAAACCTGCCAAAACAAGTACATGTATATTTGAATTGTATGTGTAAGGCAGTACCTCTGATATGAATTCTTTGCTCCTTTAGGTCTTTAAAGGTAGTATTTGCCTTTTGAATTATGGAATTCTGCAATTGTGTCTCTGTTTGCTGGGGGAAATGGAAGATGATATGTGTTTCAAAGCCAGTGAATTTTCATGTGAGAATGATCCCTTCAGATACCTCACTTTCCTGCTTAGGGAATGTTAGTGTTTTAGGGAACCATCAGTATCTTTGTCATATCAGTGGCCATAACTTAAAATTCCAGCCTCATATCAAATCTAATTTCATACTTAGCGAGCAAGCTAAAAGGATAGTAATGTGTTAAAGGAAACAATTAATGGGGGATGTACTGGTGTACAACAGCGAAGTGTTTGTCCACCTGTGTGGTAAAGCTACTCTGCACAATCCTATATGTTCTGTTGGGACATTTGCCCATTTGAAATATTTTCTCAGTTCCAGTGGGGCCTAGAATCCTACATGTGTAATATGCATTATAGGAATTTCATTTCCAGTGCAGAAATGTAGCATATTTTCAGCTGTCAAGATAGATTTTTAACTCGTGCAAGCATAGCCAGCTGAGGTTTCAAAGTACTAGAAGGATATCAGGAATATAAGGTTGCAAAGTAGTCTATTCTGCCACCTGGAATTCAATTCCATGCTCTTCAATAACAGGAATGTCCTCCTAATTTTAAAAAAAAATCCTTATAAGGAATGACAGAAGTGTCTGTAGCACGTACAAGAAGAATGAGGTTCAGCCTCCAGAGAGTCACTCATTTTATCTAAATTTGCTGTCCATTTTAATTGCTCTATTTCTGTGCTTCCAGCTGCAACTAAGCATGTTAGTAGAAACCAATCCAAGCACTTACCTGTTCTATCTTGGTATATTGGATTATTATTAAAGGCATAGTAATGCAGCCAGTTAAAAATGGCATTCATGTTTCAGGCCAGGTACTTTGGTAAGAAGTATGAATTCAGATGAACCTCTGGAGTCCTTGGGGTTCTCTGAGCTTGGTTGTTTTCTTGCAAAGCTCAGAGAACCCCAAGGACTCCACAGTTCAACCCTGAGCTACACATATTCTCTTCTATTAGAGAACCTTTCTGCCAAACAGAACCTTTCTCTTGTCAAATCTCAGATTATCAACTTCATCCAACAAATTTCCTTGATGAGGCACTGGTTCTGAACTTTGACTGCCTCTTCTGTATTAGAAAACCAGGAAAAGGCAAAATTGGTGACATCTTAACATTGGTGAAAATTTTCATGGCATTAACATGAAGACTGAGTTCCGAAAGAAGCTAGAACATTATCACTATGTGTATTATTTTTACCATATGGACTGTATTTTAATGAAACCAGTGTCAGTATTCTGTATTTCAGTTTTTTTGTGCTTGGGCATTCAAACACATTACATTATACATAATTACCCCTCTTCCACATCCTTCAGTTTGGTGGTATCTTGGAATGGCAAAGCAGCCTGTTGGTTTTCACGCTGGGGTCAGTTGACAGTGTTTGAGTACTGTATTTTCTTTGCTTAGAACTTTGAGACCACTCATTCATTATTTCTGAAAATATATGCATTATTTATGCTTTTAGCTTTCTTACTCTGTATGCCTCTCTTCTGTCTGTAGCATCCAATATCAAGGAAGACAACACTGTTGATCACTTACAAGAGGATATGTGATTAAATATTACAGACGGAGTGCCATCTTTTGGCAGATGGATGGAATAACATGAGCAGACAGAATTTTATGTTAGGGAGAATGTTAATACTCTAGAAAAAATGTGCAGGAGAATTTTTGGCATGATGAAAACGCCTAAGAAGCAGATGACCTATAAAGAGCTCAGAGGATGGATATTCAGACAGATGAAAGAGAGAAAAAATGTGCCAAGGTCAAGAGGCAATGGATATAATCACAATAACATGACTTTGATCTAGTTTAGAAAAAGATCTAAATAGCAATAAAATATGATAGTATTAGGTCAAGAATCTTAAGGGAGATTATAGGATCTAATATTATTGCAAGTTTTCAAAGTAAGATGTCTACTCTGGCCATGAAAGGAATTTACTGATGGATTTCCTAACTCCTCATCTGAATCCAGTGTTGGTTTTCAGGTTGTTTGGTAAGCTGCCTTTCTTACTCCCACAGATGACAATTGCACGGACAGTTTTACTCCAAACCAAGTGGCACGAATGCATTGCTATCTGGATCTGGTATACCAGCAGTGGACTCAGAGCAGAAAACCCACTCCTGTCCCTGTGCCACCTGTGGTCGTTGGTCAGAGCCAGGATACACTCACCATACACTGGCTGCCTCCCATTAGTGGAATGCTTTATGAAAGGTAAGTGAATAGTGCTAGGTGAAGGAGAAGAAGGAATCTTAGAAAAGCATGTCTATAGGGACATGAAAGAACCTGTCTTAATTTGTCCACTAGATTTAGTGCGGAGATTTCAGGGCCTGATAACTGAGTCTGGCAGCACTTACTTCTCCTTATCCTTGGTCTACACATAGCAACTCTTCCTGTTCTTTCTTAGCTGCAACAGTTAATAGTTAACCTCAGATTTTAACCTTTATTTAATGTTTTCTAAGTGCTGGAATCTGTTTTCACTCACCTTTCTACTTGAAGGAGAAGAATACAACATCCTTGTGCTATTGAGGATGTTTCAAAAAGACATCTTTTTTAGAGAATATTTTATAGCTATGAGTTCAGTTATAAATTTCAGTAGTTATGTCTCTCCCATCTTGCTTAAACTTTCTGCCAATCCTCTCTTCTTACACAACGGGTAAATTTAAAGCAGGGCTAGGTAGCCTGCTGCTCTCCAGATGTTTTGGATTGCAACTAGGTTTGATGTGAGCTGAATTCCAAAACAACTGAATAGCTCCAGGGTCCCTGTCCCTGACCTAGGCTCAGGAAGTCCAGTTTGCTTTTCTTTTTCTTGATAGATTTAAGCATTTTCATATCAATCCTAATTGTTGGGTCAGATGTCATAATCTGTTAATTGTGTGGCATGCAACCACATCAGGACAACAATTGTGGTAGGAGGGAGGAGTGTTTTTCCTGGCACTTCATAATATGATGAGGCATGTGTGTGTATGTGTGTGTGTGGGGGTAATCTTTACAACTCCAGATGCAAATCATCCTCCCCCCACCCCCACCCCCACCCCCCAACAATGGCTAGGATTGCATTTTTTAAAAAAAGGCTTTGCTGCCCACTGCACAATTAACCAAGCTTGTAGTTTGAAACTCAGTAATATAGTGAAGGATAAATAGTCTATATCCTGGAATAGTCCATATCCCAGAAATTCCTCCAATGTCTACATTCACTGCTGAACTGGAAACTGTGAGATAGCTGTGGATTTCCTGCCATGTTCTCTTCCTTTTACTTATCTATCCAACTGTTTTTCTCCTCCATTACACATGGCCTCTGCAACATAGATTGTGGTGATAAGAAAAATGATAATTTAAACAGGAATTGAGATATTTCAGCTGTTCTTCCAGGGAAAGTCTCTTTTGTACAAACGAGAAGGGTGAGCTGAAGGTGATCTATGTACTTCGAGATGTTGAGAAATATTTTTGGTGCATCATGAGGATTAACAACTGCCTTTTATTATGTATATGAGCAACTGAACTGTCCCTTGTGCACTGTCCCAGAACATCTGAATTATGATGAAGCTGAAAATCTAAAACAGTGGGACTTATATGGTCCAGGGAAATCCAGATGTTGCTGCTGTTGCCATTGAGCCCTTTTGAGACAATTTCTTTCTTCCTAATCTTCCTAATCATATACTCCAAAAGCATCTTTATGTTTTACTATAATTGAACTTGCGTTTGCACTTCTCTTCTGGTGCAGTGATTAGAAGAGTAGGTGTTCACTTTCACTTTTTAATCAGTCACAGTTAAGGGTTATGTCTAGACAAGCAGATAATTATGCCTAAACTTAAAATAAAAATAAGCTACTTCAAATCACAGTTTATCTTTGGATGTAGTAGCAAATTGGAAGTTTTCAAAGTCCTCATAGATACTCAGAAGATTGGAAAAGTTCCCCTTAAAATTAAAAGAGGGGCAACAGTTTAGGGTTTCCCTATGTGTTAGAGGTGGAACTGGTGCTATGCCATTATTTTTCAGATGTACAGAATATATATAGCGATCCCTGTTGGAAAAAAACACGTAAGACCAATTTTTCCAACCTCAGTGTTTGTCACATAAGCTGGACTTCAACTTCTAGAATGCTTAGCTAACTTGACCTAAGGCCATGAGAGTTGCAGTTCGAGATATTTCGAGGGGACCAGGTTAAGAATCTTGGAGCAGGCAAGTGCTCTTGTTGGCCCAGCAATACCCCAGCAGACCAATTTGGTCAACTTTGTTTTGACCATGATCTGCAGTGTTCCCTCTGTTGTCCCCTTTCATCACTGTGCGCACGTAGTTCTTTCAATGGGAAGTTGTTTACATGAACATGTGTACCTTGGGAAAGCTGCATTGGCCTTCTACTGAGGAATTTAAGGAGGCAAAGAAGGTGATGAAGATGATTGGCAATTTCTCTCATCTGTTTGCCAGTTGGCAAAATCTTTTCTGGGCTTTATATACGAGGGGAGTTGGGGGAACAGACACTTATTTGTACAGCTGTTATTCTAAACGTAAAAAGATTTTGATCTTTCTGCAGTAATAGACAGGAGACATAGAGCTATGCTGGAGATGTACATGTAACTGCAGGTATGAATTCAGAATTCAGAAATAACCAAGGCAAACGCAATGCATTGCTGCCATCCTTCAGCCAGTAAACTGTCACTGGATTGAACGTGCACGTATTTATTTGGTTGGTTGCTTTTTATCACTTTTATTTTTGGGGGACAGTTTTTTGCCCCAAGGCAAATGTTTTGGTAATTGTTTGACATCTTAAATCCCTATGTATGTTAAAGTAAAATCATGAGTGATTGGAGATCATCAGCAGGCCTTGGGATATGTAATATGTAAAAATATTTACTCCCAATAATTGAAAGCCTCATCCAAATAAGGTGAGTCCTTGCTGTTAATGCTGAGCAAAGCAGCTTTTCATAGAATCATGGAACCAGAGGATCATAGAGAGGTGGGGATCCTAGAGATCACCCAGTCCACCTCCTGCTCACTGTTGGATCTGGTAGTACATCTGTGACAAATAAACATCCAGGCCCTGTTTGAAGGCCTCTAGTAAAGGAGAATTCACCACGTCATTTGACAGCCTGTTCTACTAGGTGACAGCTTATACAGTCACGAAATTCCTCCTGATGTCTAGCCTGATTCAGTATCCTCATATTTTTAACCTACTGGTTCTGGTCCTGCCCATCCTGCCCTGTGGGACAATAAGTCTACTTCTCCTTTATATATTTGAGGACTGCTGTTTTATATCTTAAGTCACCTTAGGTACACTAAGCAAGCCCAAATCCTTTAACTGTTCCTCTTAGGGCTTGGTTTCCAATCATTCACTATCTTGGTAGCTCTCCTCTGAACTTCCTCCCCTCTGTCATTGTCCTTTAGAATTGTGATGCCCAGAACTGAACAGGGTACTCTGAGTGGCATCCGACCAGGGCAGAGCAATTAGAGGTAGAACAATTACCTTCTGTGATTTGGACTCTGTGTTTCTGTTGATGCAGCCCAAGATAGCATTTGCTTTTTTAGCAGCTGCATCACATTACCGGCTCAGGTTTAACTTGTGGTCAACAAGAACATTCAGATCCTTTTCCCATGTGGTACAGCCAAGCTAGGTCTCCCCCGTCCATTCAGTCTGGCAGGAGAGTCATGTTGCATTGGTTAAGGGGGCTCGTCTTTCCGGATCCAAGAAGTGTGCCTTTTCTGTTGCAGTGCCTGCCCTTTGGAATGCCATTCCCTCTGAGATTAGGTTGACCCTGACCCTCCTGGCTTTTCACAAAGCTTGAAGACCTGGATGTGTTCCCAGGCATGGGGTTAGTTAGACCCCATGAAGTTGTTGACTTGTACCTAGGTTGCTAATACAAGTATTGAGGCTTTATGTTGTTTGTATTTTTATTTTAAATGCTGTTAGCCACCCTGAGTTGCCATCATGAGATGGGCAGCCAGCTAAATTGAACTAATTAATAAATAAAAATAAAATAAATCATGTATTTATGCCTTACATTTTTTCCTGTGTTGATGCAGAACTTTATATTTTCCCCTGTCAAATGCTGTCCTATTGATTTCAGCCCACTGCTCCTGCCTGTCTAGATCTTTTCACACTCTTTCAGGCTGCAAAAACTGTTAGTTGTAATCCTGGAACCCCTGATCAAGAGGCAAAGCTCCAGAGCTAGAAAATTATCTGTGTTTGAGTGAACATTTTTGTTTCCCCTTTAGTTTTTCACAGAACCCCACCAGGCTTCTCACAGTTTCTCAGAACACCATTTGAAAAGTATTAGCCACCCTTCCCAGCTTTTTGTGATCTGAAAACTTTATAAGCATCTCTCCAGATAGCTCCTATTTTGAAGATATACAGGGACAAGGATCTGATTCAGTACTTGGACATTTTGGAGGGAGTAGCCTCCAGCCTCTGCTGTTGGGTTCTTGGTGTTCTCCTTTTCCGAGTCTGAGCTGGACATCACGTCCACTTACAGGGCTGTTGGTTTGCAAAGCTGATTTTTTTTTTTTTAAGGCGATGTATCTCAGAGCTGGCACTTTTAAAGAATTCTCTTATTTTTTGGACTTAAATATGCAATATCTTAGCCCTTTTATCAACAGCAGTGGCTGTATTTCTTTCTGCACTTCTTCAACTGTTTTCTTTTTCTGAAAACTTTAAAGACTCCCGCTAATAATTGCTGCATGGAGAAGTAGGCTCTGTGATCTTTTATTTAAGTCGTTTATAGTATTTCTGTGGTTAACCAAGAGATGCCTTTCCTTTGGGTTGCTTCTATGGCTTTCCATCACCCCTGCACTCCAGATGGTATTAGGGATGGGAAGTTAAAGCAAATGTAGTATGTCTGGAAAAGGCTCAGGCACTTGTTCCTGTTCTGACACTGTCTACCACTGTTACAACTTTGTCCTTGGTATCAACACTATCAGTCCTACTAATATTTGCCTCTAGGCCCCTGAATACCAACCAAAGGACATTGGGAGACGTATACCAGCAATCAACCGAATCATAAGTTTTGCAAGCCAAAGGATGAATCTGACATTGCATCTTTATTTCTGAGACACTATTGTTATCTTCTCTGGTCCTCAAGTGACTACTTTCCTGTCTCAGAAGGATAGGCCATATGAGGAACAATTATACTTGCTCCACATGGCTGCTGCCATGTGTCTAGGCAGGGTGTGAAGTCAAGGGGTTCAGCCACCCTAGCCTGGGAAAAGAGCCAGGTCTTTAAGGCCCTCCAGAACACCACCAATGTGAGAGCCACCCAGGTCTCAGGGGGAACCTCATTCCAGAAGTCAGGCACCCCAACAGAAAGGCATGCTTCCAGCGTCCTGATAGATGGCACTGCTGGATGGAAGGGACCCAAAGTGCACCAACCCAGTTGGATTGAGCTGACTGGGCTGATACAACAGGGGATCTGTGGTCCTTCAAGTAACCAGGCCCTGTACCATGTAGAACTTTATAGTTCATAACCATCATCTTGAGTCACTCATGGAAGGAAAGTGGCAACCAGTGCAGCTCACAAAACAGGGATGTCACATTACAGAGTGAGATGGGTAGAGAGAGAGTGAAGGGTAATGGAAGTAGGAGCTAATGTGGCTAATAGGGTGGATCTCGTGCCCTGATCTTATTTCCTCCTGTTTCTGGGTAGGCTCTGCTAAATGCAGAATCAGTCACATGTATACAGCCATGCACTGGAGCAAAGCATCTTTTTAAGGAGATGTAGCACATACAAAGTAGTTAGTTTTACAAGTAATAGGGAATGATTAGCTTGAACAGTCATTTGTTCTTTTTTTAAAAAAAAAAACTATGAAAGTATTTTATTTATATAAATATAGTACCCCTGTGTGCAGAAGCACATACACATAGAGAAATGTAAATATTATTTACATTTCAGAGGAGAATTCTTGTTATGCCCATCTTATAGCACTGGCACTGACTACTAATGCTAATAATCTTAACTTTAGTCTTCAGTCTGAAAACCTTTGCTCATTCCTACTGTAAATTCTTATCTTTTTAGTTTAAGTTTAAGCTGGAATTTTTTTTAGACTTGCTTAGACATACTCTAGAATATAGTTACATTGAGAGCCAAAGCGCTTCCCAAGACAAGTCTCCAACAATGGGAAAATCCAATGGAAATTAACTATCCAGTATAAGAGATTCCAGACTCTTGGTTTAAAAACAGAATTGGCAGTGGCTAAGCGGTTGTGCTTGGCCTGAAATGTTAGACAACAGTTTCCCGTGGAATCTAGATAACTGACTTGGCCACCACCATCATTGTCTTCACAGCTGGCAATTCAGACCGATATAGTTGCCACCAGATACAACAACTAAAATCATGCCAAATATTGAACCAGGCTTTAGAGGTAGAGGATACTCGATCAGCAGATAAAATACTTTATCTGGATGTAAAACACAAAACATTTTCTAAGGTAAATGAAGCAACAAAATAGTTAAAGAAAAAAAGAAGGAACCCTGAAAATGGAGTTAGACATCTAAGGAGAACACAGCCTAGACCTTGTTGAGGCAAAGATCAGAAGGTTCACTTGCTCTATAGAGGTAACCCAGGTCAGTCTTAGCCTTTAGAAAACAACCTACAAAAATGTAGGGTGCTCAATGTGATGAAAACACAACTGGTTCCTCGATTTAAGGGCTGCTATTGGGTGCTGATCAAAGGCCACAAAAGACTCAGCAGTTCTGGAAACATGCTAAGAATATATAGAATAGTGGCTTCAGTGTCAACAGGGGGAAAAATGCCTTCCAGAGTTCTGTTTTGTTTTATTTGTTTTTAATTTAGCAGTGGATTGATAAAGAAAAAAAATGTTAATATGGGACAATCATGATGTTCAGTTGCCATTCTGACTTTCCTAACATTTTGGCAGTTTTGAAGTGTTTTACCTATCAAAGCTCTTGGTTGTCTGAATCAAAGATTCTCCCTTTGAGTCTATTTGAAGGCCTTTTTTTTTTTTTTTTGTTTGGATAGGCAGACATTGTCAGGTATTGGAAGTTCTGACTCTTTGATTTAGTTAACCAAAGAAGCAAACCTTGTTTTTTTAAAAATATATATTTTATTGGTGAAATACAACAACCAGAAGATATGGTGAAGTACAACCAAAAATATAACAGTGCTAATAAAATCAGAAAAGAATATACAGAATAGTGATTTAATGAGTGACATTTGAAGAAACTAAAAACATATCTATAAAGTGTTAATATAGTACTAGCACATATTATTAAATCTAGTCATAAAGACCATCTGTTGCTCCAACCTCTCAGTTTTGGTATATGTTATTTCAATACAATGATATTTATATAATATACTTAGGAAGCAGACCTTGTTTTTTTTATACTAATTAAAGTTTACAACTACAAAGATAAAAGACTAATACAAAGAAAAATTTAAAATGTGAAAAGAGAAAGAAAAGTGCAGAGAGAGAGAAAAAAGAGAAGAAAAAAGGGGAAAAAATAAGAAGAGATATATAAAAAAAATGACTCCCCCTCCCTCCAGACAAGTATAAACAATTTCAGTAACTTAACATCTCCTCTAGTTTTTCAGTAAAAAAATCTCTTCTTCCCATATCTCATCTCTTATCAATAAACAAATTGTAAAAACTTATTCAGTCCTACTCAGCAAAAGTCCATTAAGAGCCACCAGAAATAATAACAAATATATTTTAACCTTAATCAAATAAATCCATCTGATATTCCAACTTATCACTTTCTCTGAGGAATAAAGCAAAAGAAATCTATCCCCATTTATAGCTCGCCATTCAGTCCTGGTCAAAAAGAAATTCCATTCATAGTTACCAGAAACCACAACATCTATATTTTAACCCTGGTCAAATAAATTTACTTTGTATTCATTCTGTTTACTTTTTAAAAGCTTGATCTTTAATCCCTTCAAATAATATCCCACAAGTGGATTTCTTATCATTTTCTCTTTGTTTCCTCTCAGGAACAGCTTCAGTAGTTTAACATGTCCCTTTTGTAAATCCAAGATAAGAAGGCTATCCAAGTCACTCTTCTGATTCATTATTTGTATGTCCCCTTTAGTAATTAAAACATTGGCCAGTTTCATTTGTAAATCCATTGTGGCATCTTTTTCCATATAACTCTTATATTCTGGCATTTTAAAATCTGTTTTCAAATCCACATTATCTTTTTTCTTATCACTCCTGTAGTCTGGCATTTTTTTAAAATCCATTTTCAAATCCAATTCAAGTCAGGCTCAGTCTCTGTTTTGTCCAGTAAAATGTGTTCCTCTTCTGTAGCCTCTGTTATTCCATTTTTATAGTGGCAGACAGTCTTGAAAGTAATTTCTGAATACATTGTTCCCAGGCAGCCTTAATTTCTTCTATAGACAGATAATATTGCTCCATTGTATTAATAGGTCTCTTCTCCTTTAATTGTAATCCTTAGTCCTCTCTGGTTCCCTCTAGTCAACCTTCAATGTTCCTTCTTATCATATGTTTATTTTCCAATTAACAAAACTTTCCCATGGGAGGATTTCTTACAGTTAATTTCAAAATCTTTGTATATACTTTTATAAAATTTTAAACAAACCACAGAAAATATTCTTTTAAGTCTGTCTGGTCCCTTAACTTTCCAAAATCAACATTCTAGTCCCTCTTTTGCTGTTTTCCAAAAATTAAAACTTTTGTTTTTAGTCCTTAAACTTGCATGAAACTGCTTTCATCCAGGATAGAAGAAAGCTCTCCCAGCATAATGAAACTTGCCCTTCAGAAGGTTCTTAACATCTGAAAGATCAATAACAAGCAATTTCTTAAAATAATTAAGAGAGGAAGTGGGCAAACTCAATGTCCTTTTGAAGGCACTGAACTGCTGTTTAGGCAAGATGATTTTCCCCCAGCTCCCAGAGCTCTCAAACCCACCGGAGATTGCTATCCTATGATCACTTCATGGGGAGCCTCTGTATGAAGCAAACTTATGGGTGATCCAAGTCCTCTCCTTAATCTGGAGAGGGGTCCCGAGGAGCCGATCCATTGACTGGTTCCTCTTTCTGCCGTAGCAGTCCATCATTGCTTCCCCGGAAGTCCGAAGCAGACCTCGTTTTAATTAATGAAAAGGCTGGATAAATAGCCATAAAGTTCTAGCATTGATGACTAGCTTTTGCTTCTAACAGCCATTAAAGTTCTTTGTTGGCTGTTTTTCTAGGAAAAATGGTAATATTATGCTAGTGCATTTGGATTATGTTCAAGGAAAATGTAAATCACAGACTACATGTGAACAGAAAGCCAACATGTCTGAACTCCCCTGAACATTCTTCAGCCCAAGGAGTGGCAAGCGTTTTACTTGCTGGTTTAACTAAGCCAGGGAGTATTTCTTCAGTGCTTTGAAAGTTTGAGAGTGCGTGTGTCTGCTTGGGTGAAAGGGGAAGCTCTCTGGTTGCATAGATTTCCTTTCCTATTGAACTTTGATCAATATGCATGTATTGATATATGCAATAGGTGGCAGCAGAGCAAGAGAAACAGGAACCTTTCTGTAAAAAAATAGGGTGAATTTGTTTGGGTTTTCAGCCTTCCTGCCATGTCACACTCAGTACATATATACCTACATGCTACCTCTTTTGGGGTAAGCAAAATTATGCAGAGCACAGAAGAAGGATGAGAGCCAAGTAATTTAAAGGTGTGAACTAAGGAAAAGAAAAAGAGCTAACACTAGTTTACACCAACACCATCACTATTAACACCTTTCCATACGTTCTTCTCCTTGTAAAGCAACCTTGTTTCCACCGTTCCATGTGCCACTTAAAAGATGGCCTGTTGGTTTTTAAACATCCTACTCTTGTTTTTGAAGATCTCAACAGGTTTTTGAAGTTCTTGCTTTTTTGAGAATCTCAAAACATTGAGGCTTTTGTTTTGCCACATACACTTCTTAAGTACCCCATTCCTACTGCATTCACATTTACTTATTTATTTGTTTAACTTCTACACTGCCCAGTTCCCAGTGAAACATAAATTATTGTTGATTATGTAAGGTATTTAACATTTACTGCAGATCATTCAGGTTCTCTGCCAACAGCACATCAACTGCATTCAAAACTGCACATGTATTCACACCCCTGCCTATCACGCTTCTAAGGGTGCCACAAACATTTATTATAAATTTCCCACAAAGATATTAAAAAACCAAGAGGACATCACACTTCCTTGTCTTAATCCCTGCTTATTGCTGAACCGTTCACTAAGCATTCCATTTATTTTCACACGTGCTTTACTTCCATCATGTAACATCTCTTTTATCACACTCAGCAATAGGTTTTCGCTTTCACATTCATGCAGAACATTCCATAATTCTTGCCAGTACATTTTATTCTGTACTTTCGCTAAACCCACAGAATTACAGTGAACGTTTGTTTTCAGATTTGTACGTTTCACAGTGACTACTGAAGACCAAAAAGACCACACTGCGTACCTCCTGCCCAGCATAAAATCACACTCCACTTCTCAAATGTTGTTTATTATTGCTACTTGTATCCTTTCAGTTATAATTCAGTTATAATTCTTCCAGACATCTTTCTCATCATATTTAATAAACTAATCTCCCAGAAGTTTTTACATGCATTCTTGCTATCTTTCTCTTTCTATATGGGAATGTTCTTCCAATCGTCAGGTACAAATGCAGTCTCCACATGTCCGTTAAACAATTTGTGCTACCATTCCATAAGCAAACCAAATCTGTATTCTAATATTTCTCCAGTTAGACCATTTGCACGATCACTCTTACCATTTTTTCCACATTGTAACAGGATTGATGACTTCCTTCTCATTTTTTTGACACTAACATTTATAGCATTCATTTCAATTCCATTTCTGATACATCACTATCATTCCCAAACAGATTTAAGATGCACTCCCAGCATTCCCTCAGTGGAATTTTATCTGAAAAGATTTTATCACTTTTATTTTCATTGCTCCTTGTTTAGCACTCTTCACCCATTCCAAAACAATTTTTATTTCCATCAAAATCATGCTGTGTTTTCTCTTTCTTAACCTCTCCTTGCTCCTGGTAACTATTACCTTTTTGTCTTTATAGACTTGATGCAATTTCTTTCTCTGATCCTAATTTGTATAGCAATCATTCTCTTATATGCATTTTTCCATTCACAGCTCTTTTGTTTCATCATTCCACCAAACATTATTATTTTCCGTATGTCCCATTAGCATACCTCTACATGCTTCTGTGACACTTTGCAACATAATTCTTTCCACACTGTTCCAAGTAGCTTCCACGTTTGTTTTCCTTACATTCACTTTCTATACATTGTGTTGGAAGATTAATCTAACACTTTTTCATATAGGACTTGTACTTTTTCTTCCTGTAACTGTTCTACTTCTTTATTTACATGTTCCTTTTTTCCCCCAAGATCCTCTTTTATCCCTACCAAAAATTGACCTGTTGCACATTACACATTACCTTTGTATCCACTAATTCTTTCAGTTCTTCATCATAAACATATCAATCACTATTTTCGATTTCTATACCATGTGTGCATATGAACATAAACAACATGCTTGAAACAAACTCTTTTTATAAGTTGATATGAAATAATCACAGTTCTCATTTATTCTTGAGTCTCTAAGTGGCCCAATCATTTTTTTTTTCTGTACTTCTGTACTCTATCATGTCATTCCTATATACCTATTAATGCTATATATTAGAATAATTTCGCCTCTAAACCTTATTCATTCAGAATGTTGCACAGTTTTTCTCAGAATTGTTATCTGGTTCTTAACTTTCGTCTGTCAACAAACAAAGGATTCCTACTTTCAGATGCACCCCAGTAACAACCTCAATGATACCAATTCACACTTTCTGATATACATTTTAGCTCTTTCATTCATAATTAAACCTAGACATTGACTACTCTGCACGTATTCTTTAATTCCACTTCATGTGATCAGATCAACTTCAATCAGATCTATATTCAAATTACATCTCTTCTCTTAGATTGACAGATACACAATATATTCTTTCTTTCATTTTTTTCCTGTTTATTTATTTGATTTATATAGCTGCTCATCTCACACAAGTAACTCTGGGTGGCTTATGAGACTTAAGACACAGGAAACCCAGAACATAGTTCATGCTCTTTGCCATTTATTCCTCTCATAGTTCAAGCTGCAATCTTCAGGATGCCATGGTCAATACCAGATAGGCCAATTCATGTTTATCTCTGCCACTAATTGTGGCTTTTGTCAGTTGAGTCTTTCAAATAATGCTTTTTAGTAAGACTGAGAAGGAGTAGATTAGCTTACCAGTCTACCTATGCCACATTCAGCATTCCCTCTGAATCATAATGACAAGTCAGTTTTGGCATATTTGGTCAATATGACAGAAGTGCCACTAAAGCCAGTTTTGCTCCATGCTAGTCCATGCAAATTAAGGCCTCTAATCTAGAGATTACCATAAAGTTGCCTGCATCCCAACAAATAAAAGATAAGAGACAGTATTGGCACATATGTAGGTTGCTCATACCTTGTGTATTAGGATATCAGGAAAGTGTAAGTAGGAAGTTAGGCAGAATTCTGGGGGAAAAGTCTGAGTTAAAAGGGAGTGAACACATTCATTTCTCTTCCCTCTCTCCCTTTCTTTCTCTGTTTTTTAGAGAGTCAGGGAACCTCTGCGGAAATTGTGCTGAAGATGGAACTTTCAGCCAGTATGTACATGAGGCCTCTTCTCCTCTAATCTGTGATTCTTCTGGTTATTGGACTCCAAAGGAGGCAGTAGGTAAAGGTCCCAGCTCTTTTTTTCTATGACAAAGGGGTTATCACATATGGCTTGGTATCCCATCAGCTGTTGCTGTGTATTCTGCCAGAAAACTCTCTGTGCAGACCAAGAAGAACTTGAAGGGCTTCAGTGGAGCTGTGCAAAGTCTTTGAGTGTCTCCAGCTGTTTTGTGGCTTTGAGGAGTGCATCCAGAGGAGGAGATCTAGACAAGCTCTCTTTCTCTCTTTCCCTTCTAAAACAGAATGAAATAACAATACTGTGCAAATCATTCAACAAATAATATAATTCCATGTAAATTAAATATGACATAGACCTTTAAAAGAGAGAGCACAAGCTTTCTACTGATTTAATAATGTTTTGAGCAAAATTGCTCTTTCTGGCCCCAGTCTACAGATTGCTTAAACTTCTGTGAAGGTGAGTTGATATGTGTGTGTTGGAGAAAAGAGGGAATTTCAGTGGAAGGAGAAAAATTCTTTAATGGTTATTAAGGGTACACCTATCATATGTTGAATATATTAGTTACTTCAGGAGCCTAAAGATGGACAGAAAAGGTAAGATTATAAAAAAGTTAAAAAACAAGAGAATCCCAAACTGCCTTCCCAGGATAATAATAAAAAAGTAATCCATACTATTACATTGGCTGTATTCTCTTGTAATGCAAAGCTAGAGTTTTGAAAATGTGGTTCATCGAATGGACTCCTTGCACATAAAGTTAACCCTTCATGGTAAGGTTAAGTATCAAAAGCAAACAAAAACCTCTATGTCTTTGTTTTATATGTGAATGCAGTCATTATTTCAGCAGTGTTTACAGTCTGCCAGAAGCACGTGCATATTGTTGTGCCCATATTGCAGAATGGAAATTGAGAGACAGTGGCTTGGGCAAGACATTCCTGGGACCTGCTCTCTAAATCCATTTGCCAGGAGAATTGGGTGGATGGATTTGCAGCAATAATAAGTGTGGTCTAAGACAGTACGCTTGAATCTTTCTGTGCCAGCCAATCCTTCCCTCCCAATGCCCCCTGCAGTTCATCAATTTCTTGATGTTTCCAGTAAGGTTTTAGTGGTAGGGGGAGATAGAGGTTTCATAATATTCTGTCCTGCTTTACTGTGCCTGGAAGAGAGACAGCAGCCAAGGTTCCTGGTTCCTGGATTAACTATGCCAGTTATAATTCCAGACAGAATGCTTCTACTTCCTATTACCTCCTTTTTCAGTGTGTTCCCCATAGCAGCTTTGGAGGGAAATGCAGAATAGTTCCCTTGGAAGCATGGCACGACCTCTTGGGCACGGGTACCATAGAAACTATGACCCATATCTGCCTTTATTGCCAGTTTTACAGGGACATTCACCTTCAGCTGATTACCCTTCTTTAATCTAAATTTCTGGGGCCCTCTAATAAATTTTATTTATACTCCTTATTAGATGATCAAGATAATTTTACTTCTCTAAGTGTAGCAAAATTTTATTATGTTACATGTAAACTTTGCCCATAAGTGGTCAGCAACAAATGACATCGTTTAGATGCTTTATTTTATTATGTACGGCCCATGACTGCACTAATGTAATTCTCTTATCTATAGCCATCAGACTGATAAAAATTATGCCCATAAATTTGTATTCCACTTCTTATTATTAATTCTTCAGCTTACTAGTGTCATTGGCATTCCTTTCTATATACCACTTTATTTTACACCGTACCATTATAGTTACAGTATCAGTATTAAATATAGTTTTTCTTGTAGCTGTTTGTGAGATAGCAATTTTACATTTTGGTTAACTATTCCTCATTATTTTTGGTGGTTATTCCACAGTTTTATTTATTAACATCCAAATTATATAAATCTATACTTCAGCATATTTATTCTTGTCTTCATAATCTTAACCTCACAATTTAAACTATATTGGCACCACAATTTTATTTTGTGCCAGTGACTTAGTCATTTCTCATTGTATATAAACTAAACTACTAACACAATGGGATGGTTGTAATTTTATCATTAAATGTTGATTTATCCGGTCGATGACCAAAATAAAAATAGCAGTACTACTACTACTGAACTCCTTTTACAGTCACTAAAAGGAAGATACTTTCCTTCTCCTTGTGAAGGCATTATTTCTTCTTCATTGCTCAACAATAGTTGGATTTAATGTCTATTACATTAGTCATTTATTTATTATTAACATACTTTCTCTATTTTGCTTTTAAAAGTCCTAAGCTCTGCCATCCTTCTGTATCGTTGGAAAAACTTTTTTTTTTTTGTTTCTAGCATTTTTCCTGCATGGGCAGGGTCTGCTTTTCGGATCACCGAAAGTTGATTTGTTGGTTGTGACAGGAATTGACCAACTGGCTTGTTGCCTGAACCTGACATCGGGGGGGGGGGTGAGAGAAAGGGACTGGCCCAAAGTCACCCAGCCGACTTTCATGCCTACGGCAAGACTAGAACTCACAGTCTCCTGGTTTCTAGCCTGGAGCCTTAACCATTAGACCAAACTGGCTCTCGATTTGTTGGAAAATTACTGTGAATAATTTACAATTTAGTTTGCACCCAAGCACACATACTACTCAGTTCAGCTGGCAAAACATATAGCTTGAGGTTTATTTATTAAACATCAATAAACCTTTTAAAAAATCCAGTGAAGTGGCAAAACAGGACAAAAAGCAGGCAAAAACAGGGAAGGAGGGAGAGACATAAACAGCAGGCAAGAGATGAGATAGGGAGATGACTTAATGTCAACAATCTACATTATCAGTATCTATCTAATGAAAGGGACAGAACTTGCCAGAGTCACAGGAAACGATACTGGGGGTAACTAGCATGAACTAGCACAAAAAGAGAATGGGTTTTGATGATTCCAGCTTTATCCTTTTTATGTACATAATGGAAACGGAATAGAAATGGAAAGACATCAGCACAGTACTCAACAAGCAGCTCATCAGGAAGCAGTTTCTGTTCCCCCAATATGAAAATTCTGCCTTACATACATATTGCTGAACAAGTATTATATGGTAACTCATTGGGGAAATCTTTGTGAGGAAGAGTATGTGTTACTATAGTCTTTAGCATCATTTAGCCAAGGGTAAATTAGAAGTGTCTGAGAATGTTTACTGCTTTTTCCTCCCCTCTTTCTCCTATTTTCCACCTGGTGATTTTCTCAGCCTCACCAGTGTTTGAGTGGGAGACACACACACCCCTCCCTCAGGGAACTTCAGGCCTGGGAAGCTGAAAAGACATCCCGGGGCAGTGGCAAATCACTTCTCTCTCTGTGCCAAAAAAACTTCATGGACACATGTGTGAAGTCACCTGGAGCTGAGCTTGGCTTGAGGAAGCATTTACTGTTTTATCCTTGAATTTCAGTCAGATCCCAGAAACTTACAAGCACAGTGATCGTATAATGAATTTTTCCTGCATGTCAGGTTGCAACTAGAGATACTACATGTTAAACTCCATAGACCCATACACAGATATCCCCTAATTTCCTGCTCATAGAAAACGGTTGTCAGGAAGAATAGTATGCACAACTTTCTCTGTTGTGTGTATTAGTTTTGTGTGTCGTGTGTAGTGTTGTCTTCCCTCCCTCCCTCCCTCCCTCCCTCCCTCCCTCCCTCTTTCTTTCTTTCGTTCTTTCTTTCTTTCTTTCTTTCTTTCTTTCTTTCTTTCTTTCTTTCTTTCTTTCTTTCTTTCTTTCTCCTGTGTGTCATCGAACTGGTACTAACTGTAATTCAGTGTATGCTGCTTTTGTCAGCTATCTGAAAAGATATAGTCCAGGGAAGGTGGTGTTTTACATCAGTGCTGATCGTGTGTTTTTGCTCTTGCTTTAGGCATTCTTTGACACTATATGTAGAAGACTCTATGTGGAAACGGGCAACTCCCAATTGGCAGGCACTGCCTCTGCCCTCAATTCAGGGATGCCAGGTGACCCCTAGATGTTGCCCATGCAACTCAGCAGCAAAATCTCAGTTGTTAGCAGCCTGATTTTCTGCTTTTCTGCATAAATCAAGCACAAAATAAGCATAGGAAGATTCCACATGGTTAATTTACCCATTTTGTATGTAAGTTGAAATTTTCCAAAAGGAAAAAAATAATATATTAATTATTTTACTATATTGTTCTTGTTGAGTGTGGCTTCCAGATACATAAAAGCTGTCCATTTTTAATATGCGGTATTTGTCCAGAACAAAATATAAGTCTAAAGCCTGAAAGACTCATGTCCTTTCACGTGGGGGAAAGCTTTTTACAAATTAATGCAGAGCCATTTGATTATTTTGAAAGTAATTATTTTAAGACAGGGGAAATACCTGTTCAGAAAAAAGACTTTATCCTCCCCCGCACTCCCCCCCCCCCCCCGGGGCTCTTAGCAATTGTTCAGATTCCTGTATCTGCCATTCTTTTTCAGCAGTGTTAAGTCTATCAGGAATAGTATATTATATGAGAAGTTAGAATGCTATGTTCCAGTCACATTTATTTACGTATTGATAACAGAAATGAAATTGAAGTGGATTAAAAATTTGGCTCTCATTAAGGGAAGGTAGATCCTATTTCCAAATCTCAATTTCTTCTTCCCCATGTCCCTATGGCCCTGGTTTTGAAATTCCAGATCGCCTTGCTTATTTATTTATTTAGTTTTTTAATCCCACCTTTAATATTTTTAAAAATAACTCAAGGCAGCAAACATACCTAATACTCCTTCCTCCTGCTATTTTCCCATAACAACAACCCTGTGAGGTGAGTTGGGCTGAGAGTGACTGGCCCAAAGTCACCCAGCTGGCTTTCATGCCTAAGACAGGACTAGAACCCACAGCCTCCTGCTTTCTAGCCTGGTGCCTTAACCACTAGACCAAACTGGCTATCCAGGAAACTCTTCCATTCCTTTTGTCTTTCTAGGACCTCCAGATGTAACTCAACCCTGTGAAACCAGCTTGCAGGCCTGGAGCCCTGAATTTAATCTGTTTAATGTGAGCATGACCACTCCTTGCCTTAAGCCCCTTGGTTGCATTTTGGAGCTCTACTTCCTATATCCTGTGTATTCTGACTCTTTATTGATATGGGCTACAAATTTCTCCACCAATTCCAAAGTTCTGTCCGATGTTGAGATCCTGACGGAGCATGGGGATTCTGTACACCTTGGACCAATGGATACATTCTGTGACATTCCCCTCACGGTGAAACTGAACCTTACCAAGAAAGTGTCTGGCATAAAGATTTACACGTTTGATGAGAAGATGGAGATAGATGCTGCACAATTGATCTCCACACCACACAGTCCACTTTGTTCAAACTGCAAACCTGTGAGGTACAGGGTTCTGCGGGACCCCCCATTCCATGATGGATCCCCAGCGATGGTGATGCAGCCAGGAAGAAAGTTTATTGACAAGTGAGTGAAAAGATTAGTGTTCAGGAATCTACAGGCTTCTGCAAAGACATTCTGGGCCTCTCCCCTTTGTTTCCCATTTTCTTTCTTTTCTTTCATTTTTTTTTTAAATAAGACTCCAGCTCTTCCCCAATCAGAAAAAACAGGTGAGTCAGACTTTACTATGTATAAATCTGCTCATAATTCCAGTGTTCTGTCTAATGAAAGCAGAGTCAATGAGATAATTGATTAGCACTTGAACATTTGAACTTTAAGATATTTACTACATTTAAATTAATTTCAGAATGTTAAGAATATTAGCATTCAGGTTTTTATGCTAGAGAAGTTGTGCTACCAGTAAATCCTTGTTCCTGCTTACTCACCCCATACCCATTAACCTGCTTTTAACCTGTTGGGTTGGCTGCTCCTGTCTCCAGTTTCTTCAGTCCTTCATTGTTAGCAGAACTTATATAAAAACTGTAACAACGTTATCCTTACATTTCTTAAGTTTCACATTTTTGAGTGGGTGATTACAAACTCTTACAAAGGAAGACTGTCATTCACAGATAGTGCTTCCCTTTAGCAACTTGGAGGCAAAGCTTATAGGAATTTTCCACTGAGAGAAATCATCCTCTCACTTGGAATCACAGACAGCAATTAATGTAACACAAATAATATGTACTTTTGAAGATTTCTCTGAAAACACAATTATTGCAGATTTTGAGAGGCATCAAGAACCACATTTTACTATGTTATGCTAATTGCTTTGGCTGCCTCTGTGATTCTAGGTCCCATGTAGGAATTTCCTGCATCAATAGTTGGGGTAACATTTCTAAGGAACCACTTACTTGTATATCAGTGGATATGCTGGAGATACTGGACAAATCTGGCCCTGCTTTGTTTTGACAGCTTAATAGATAAAATCCAGAGTCTTTACTGATGTGGCTCCTTTATTTCTTTTTTTGTAAGGATTCACAAAACACACCCTTTATTTTGGTTTGTGGGGTAGATTTGGTTGGCATTTTGACAACTCTAATGAATATTGTGTTGAGTTTTTTGCCTATTATTGGTTACTCTGATAGCCATTCTGGAAAGTATTGAATGAAGAACACTACACCAATGCCTTAAATAAATTTAGTTTAAATAATCCCTCATTGTGTTTCTAAGTTTATGAATCACTTTGAGCTATTGGAAAAGTATTGTGGGATTTTTTAAAATAATAATAAAATTATATTCTTCTTTAGGAAGGGCGCAAACTTGGTCTGTGTCCATCTGTCTAATAGCTGTGCTTTTACCCAGTTTTTCAGTTAATTGCAAATTGGTTGGCTGCTGCTTGGCTGCATTTATCCCAGAAAACAAGGTTGAGCTGCGTGTTTCCACTATTTTCGTGACTACCGACTACTTGTCATCCATTGAGGATCCGTGCAGAGCAGTAGTTAGCTTGCTCATTTGTCAATAGCATTTCAGGTCTTACCACTCTGGGGGTACCTGCAGAGAGATTCCCATGCTATGAGATGAACTATCCCAGCTCCCAGCTGCTCCTGCACTGCATTCCTGCATGGAGATAAGGTCCGATAACTTTTGGAACACGTTATCAGTGTTTCTAGTAGAGCATGAACAGCAGTAGTTCAGATTTAGCGTGCCCATGAAAGAGCTTTTTTTCTCCTCCCCTGAACTTTGGAAATTTGAAAATGAAAAGTTGATTCTTAACCTGGAATCTTATAATTCAGTTAAGCTGGTGGTACGTTAGGTGGTTGGAGGAAGTGACAAATGGGTAAAGAAACAGCCCGTCCATCCTAAATAATCTTCAGATTCTGAAGACTCTTAGCAGCTCTCGGGAGCCATGATGTAGGGCAGATTGGAAGTGCCGCTTTGCCACTGGGGCAAAGGTAATAAGGGCTGGGATGCACATTAAAAGCAGCAGGTAAGTTGGTAGATTGACATGGGATAGGACTGCCGGTAGGACAAGAGACAACAACCTGCTTCTTTACTACCATTGTCACAGCTCTTGCTGTGGCAGTACTGATAATGAGAATGAAAAATCTGCATTTAAACACATATTTAACGCATACCTATTTTCTCCCAAAATAATGTTTCAACACAAATGTGTGTTTTTTGCTCTCAGAACTGAGAACATTTTGAAAGTGCAAAAGATAGTTATGTTTCAATCACTTATTGAAACATATCAGATAACATTTATCTGAAAGGTATGGATCAAGTTAGTTATGTTAGTAAAAATAAAATTATTCAGGCATCCTCCCTTGTGATTTATTCTTAACCTAGAAACGATCCTGACTTTTCCTGACCTGGTTACCAGGTCAGACACCAAATCACACTCAAGTAATTTGGAAGGTCCCCCTCTCAAAAAGAGAACCAAAAAAACCAAAGTTGTGACCTCTATGTTCCTGTGGCTAACATGGTTTCTGGAATTGTTCTTCCAAAGACTGAGATGAACTCAGAGGAGTTCATGATCTCAGATATCAGAAAACCGTTCATGCCTTAACTTTTTGGCTAAGTCCAGTTTAGAATCCATGCAATTAACTTCAAAAGTCAATTTCGTAGAATTGTTGATTGCATTTTCTTTTTTTCTAGAGGATAAATGAGATATCCCTCCCAAGTAAATTGTTATGGAGATAAAGTAGATCAATGTGTTTTTTTTGTCTCTAAGAAATGTGCAAGGATGTTGTCCCTAAAAGCTCTCTCTTTGCAATTTCAGACCTCCTGGAATCAATTTACCAAATTGAAATGGATAAAATTTATCACATCTAAGTGAACATTTAATGCTGCATTATAATCTTCTTTCTTGCAGAAACTGCTCTCTGCCAGTAGCCACATTCCCACTGGTGGATGAAAAGCTACAGCTCTTCTTTTTATACATGAGAAAGAACAAACTGTTAAGTCCTTGAAAGCATTCAGTAGTATCATGCTTTGGGTTTTACAGATCATAAAAGGAAGCAAAAAGGGAATACTCAATGAATGAAAGAATTATGATTTAATTATAGCTTGCCTAGTACACAAGAACATATACCCTAGAATAAGAATTTTTATAATTTTCATATTGGCACATTCAATTTCTTTTACATTGTTCAATAAAATAAAGTTTTGAGAATGATTTTCATTTTCTTTTATTCAACTTTACAAGTTTATATAGATATTTTACATTTTTTACATAATTCATTTTACAAGAAACTCAATTTTGAGATCTCTGGTCTTTATGTACAATAATTTTGATATTTTAAGCATACATTGTTATGCTTAAACTATAACCAAAGGAATTTTGCCTCATGAAATTTGCACGTATACTTCTTGACATAATTTTTTTCTTGTTATTTAAATCCAACAGAATGGTGCATTTTGTTATATAATATATGATTATACCACTGAAGATTAGTTTCATTTCACATTACTAGCTGACTTATGCTCCATAAGGATTCCTGGTCAATTTACAGAAAAGCTTCCTCAATCTGACACAGCAGCATATCTCTGGAAATTGCCATTGCACACTGAAGGAAATTGTTCCTCCCTTTCCAGTGATAAATTCCAAAGCAGTAGTTTCCCCTTTAATTATTTCTTGTTCAAACCAGAAAACAATGAATCTTGCCTGGATACTGGGATTCGTGATGGTTTAAATGGAATATTTTGAAGTGTCATGTGAAATCCCAGCAGTGTTTTCTATTCTGTTTTAGAAAGTATCACATCTAAACAGGCTTTTCACTTGCAAGGAATTTATTATTACTTGATACAGTAGACATTATTCTCTGTTTGTTAACAGTCAGTTGCCTATGACATTCACTGCAGTTGCTAATCCTTTGGATTGAGAAACCCCTTGGCAAGGCTAAACAGCACAAGTGAGATTGTATGAAGAATCATCACATATCACCAGTTTCTATGAACTCTGGTTGGTTTTTCTGATGTGCAAACTGCTACCTGGGAATAGCATGTGTTAACATGCCAGGACAAGACAATAACCAAAAGACATAAAGGCCTAAAAGAACAAGACTTCAGATCTTCAGTTAGAAGTATCCAGACTGCTTCAATAAGGAAAAGATCTCTTCTTTCATACTACAGAAGATGTATTTTCCTGGATGAAGATATGCATTGCCAAAGCAACATGGTTGGACCGGGTTTTATTGTAGATGTAGGATCTCCTGTATGTTTTTCCTCATTTAGCTTGATTGGTAAAGCTTCTAAAACGGTATTCTGGCTAGCAGGTCTTGATTCCCAGTTGGAATGCCCTGAAGGCAAGATCTCATTTAGGGTCCAGCTGAATGTTAGGATTTGAAGTGACTTCTGACTGTTGAAATTGAAAGGTTCCTCCTAGCCAGGATGGGGTGCAACTAGGACCTGTTAAAACTGTAATTACCTACACTGGAACCTGCTAGTATGCTGCACAGAAAAGCATATATTGGGCCATTGGATCTGGATGGGATGCTTTTTCACAGCAATTCTGTGCTCACATTGTAAAAGACAAATCTCACCGCCTTTTTCATTAAGGAGCAAGCCATGCTCTGTCTCCCTCCTAGAAATCATTACAAGACTTTTCCAGGAATAAGGATATCTTCTGAAATTCTCAACCAGTAAACTATTTTCTTCTTGGAATATTGCAGAAACACAAAATTTAGGCACCAATTTATTAGGTGCCTCTGTGCTTCTTGCATGGAAAGTTCAATTCTGAGTAGCCACAGCTTTTCTGGGAGCTGGTGGATTGTAAGTCAGAAGCCTTCCCTGTTACAATACAGTATATACCAAATTCCCTCTCACCCCTATGGGTGGTCTGTGTCTTCCTCAGTCTCGGGCCCTCTACCAGAGGCCTGGGAGTTTGAGGGTTCTGTGCAGTATCTGAGCTGTTCCTAGCACTGCACTCTTCTGGACAGAGAGCTATGATGTTGTTCCTGGGATCTGTTGGAGCCATTCTCCCAGCTTAGGAGTCACAGCCCCGAATGCTTCTGCCCCCACTAGGACCACTTTGGCCTTTACTTTCCACATCCTCTCTAGTTCCTCCTTCAGGCCCTGGTACTTCTCCAGCTTCTCATACTCCTTCCTGATGGTGCTGTCACTTGGCACAGCTACATCTATCACCACTGCTGTCCTCTGATCCTTGTCTATTACCACGATGTCTGGTTGATTCGCCAGTAACTACCTGTCTATCTGGATCTGGAAGTCCCACGGGAACTTAGCCCTGTTATTCTCCATGACCTTCTGTAGAATCTCGCATCTGGACTTGGGAGGGTCTAGCCGATTCACTGTGCAGATGTTCCTGTACACAATGCCAGCTACTTGGTTGTGCTGTTCAGTGTATGCTGTTCCTGCCTGCATCTTACACTCTGCCACTATGTGTTGGACTATCTCTGAGGCCTTTCTGCACCTTGAGTCCTGCCTAGTGTGATAGACTCCTGCTTCTATGGATCTGGTGTTTAGTGCCTGTTCTTATGCTGCTATGATCAGTGCCTCAGTGCTGACTTTTAGTCCAGCCACTGGTAGGATTTCCCAGTGTCAGCCAACTCAGCTATTTGTGGATGGTACATCTTATGCAGCGTTGTGTCTTGCCATGACACTTCCTCTGCTTGAACTTCTTCCCATGTCTGCCTGTGCCTCAGGCATTGTCTCAGCAGTTCATCTTTGGGTGCCATCTTACTGATGTACTCCTGGATGCTCTGGATTTCATCCAGGACTGGAAACTTCCGTACATTGTGAGGAGCTTCCAGGTCTTCACGTCGGCAGCTTCCATGTCCTCCTTTGGCCAGCTCATTATACTGGCAAGGTATCTGATGACTGGCAGGGCATACGTGTTGATGGCATGGATCTTGTTCTTCCCATTGAGCTGGTTCTTTAGGACCTGTCTTATCCTTTGGTAGTACTTGGATGTTGCTGTCTTCCTTGCCTCCTCCTCATGGTTCCCACATGACTGTGGGATTCCAAGATACTTGTAACTGGTCTGTATGTCTGCTATGTAGCACCTTGGTAGTTTCACCCCATCGGTCTTAACGACCTTCCCTCTCTTTACTATCATTCTGCTACACTTCTCCAGTCCGAATGACATCCCAATGTCCTCACTGTAGATCCGTGTCAGGTGGATCAGTGAGTTGATGTCTCATTACTCTTAGCATACAGCTTGATATCATCCATGTAGAGGAGGTGGCTGATGGTGTTTCCACTCTTGAACCTGTATCCGTATCCAGTCCTTGTGATTATCTGTCTGAAGGGGTTTAAGCCTATGCAGAATAGCAGCGGAGACAGTGCATCACTTTGGTATATGCCGTGTTTGATGGCCCTTGTTCGAGCTGTCTTGAGTTGACTTCCAGCATTGTCCTCCACAGTCCCATTGAGTTCTTGAGGAAGGTCCTTAGCGTCCTGCTGACTTTGTATAATGCCAGGCTTTCACAGATCCATGTGTGTGACATTGAATCATAGGCCTTCTTATAGGCAGTCCAGGCTGTGCTCAGGTTGGTCTGCCTAAACTTTGAGTCTTGGGCAACTGCTCTATTTATGAGCAATTGGTGTTTTGAGCCTCTGGTGTTCTTCCCAATGACCACCTGAGCTATGCTTATGTACTGGTCCTGTAGCTTGTGGCTATGATGCCTGATAGGACTTTCCATGTTGTGGAGAGGCAGGTTAGTGGCTGGTAGTTGAATGGCGCTGCTCCCTTGTGGAGGTCTTTCATGATCAGCACTGTCTTTCCTTGTCTGGATGGGAGCCTGCTGTTAGCCAGCACGACTGTCTTTGTTAATGTCAGTCTCATATCTGAGGTAGGCAGGTGAAGCATTAGGGGGGCTTTGCCCAAGGACCCCTACTGGTAAGGTGGGTACCAGCTGGGATTCAAACCCCGGTCTCCTGCATCAAAGGGTGGCACTCTAACCTCTATGCTATCCAGCTGCTACATATACATATATTGTCTAATCACACCCAAACCCCACCAAAACTGGCAGGGCAAGCTACTGTATATAAACAGGGGGCAAAACCTGCACTCACTCATACTAATGATGTTACCGAGTTGTGTAATGAAATGTCTGCAAGCAAACAGCCAAGCTCAGAGAGCACCAAGGACTCCACAGTTCAACCCTGAACCACATATATTCTCTTCCATTGAAAAAATTGTCTCTCAGCTATTGGCTTACAAATTTGGAGATTGACGTCCCATGATTCTTCTCATAGCACCTCTATTACTAATATTCACAGAGGAAAGTAAAAAAAAAAAAAATCTGGGTACATAATAAATGGGGCATCCTTGGAGTATGGAAATGTGTCATGGGAGGATATGGGATATTTTGAGTCTATGGACCATAGTTGCCTTTTCCTAGTGTGTATCTTTGTGCAATGTAGAAAAATGCCTTTTATGGCTTGCTTCCGTCTCAAGGTATAATTCTGCCTACTTACTTCCCCAGGGAAGTCACAATTGGCCAACGATACCAGTACCAAGTGCAGGCTGTAGCAGGAGCTGCTATAAGTGAAGCCTCCCCACCTCTGTTCCACATCCATGGCTCTTCCTATTGTGGGGACGGGCAAGTAAGCAGGTGAGTACCAATTTTTGAAGATGACTTTTTAAAAGTATGGTTTGATTGAGCTGGCAGCTGCTGCAGTACCATATCTCAGACAGTTCCTGTTTTCCAGGCATACTCACCACCTCTCCCCCCTAGTGCCCTTGGAAGCTGCTTTAGAATATTCTTGTTGTAAGGAATTTCTGGCCCCAATTAGATGAGCATTCAAATGAATATATATTGAAATGCCCGTTTCAATATATTCAGGAAACCTGAATATATATTGAAATGCCCGTTTGCCTATTTGGTTTCAGTGGGACTCACAACAAAATGCTAGCTAACCCTTTGTTTTTATCAGAGAAGAAATGTTTATTCAAGTTTGCAACAAAAGCAGGATAGTTCCAGATTAACTCTGCCTAAAAAAAAATCTTTATCCTATTATTTCAGAAAATGTAAAAATATTTTCATCCTATTATTTCTGTATTATTACTCATATATGGCAGGTGGGGAGTTGAAACTGAGAATGATCAGCTAATTGAAGGTTTTACAAGGAGGCTGAAGGAGAAGCAACATTTGAACTAAAGTATTGGATGTTTTGTATAGAGAAATGTTTTACCTGAAACCTCCCTCAGAGATGTTTGAAGTAGAATGGGCAACTTTTTTCAGCCAGGGACCAAACTTTTTATTTGGTTGAGCCTCTGATGGCCATAGATGGTATGACTAGTGACGTAATTGCTTCTGGAATGACCAAGGGCCACAATTTCAGGCCTTTGGAGAGGTTTGGAGGTTTAAAAGAAAGTTTGTCCCTTTGATTCCTGCCCTACGCCCAGCAAAAAATCATGAGATTTGATGAGATCTGGGAGTTTTTAAAGGGATGAAATGGTTCTTTAAGCATTCCAGCAAGGATTAGAAAGAACAGATGTTCTGTTTGAAAGGAAAGGCAATAAATGGAAAGGCAATGGAAACGAGGAATCTAGGATTCCTTGATAATCCTATTACTTCCCATGGAAGTAGAATAACATTGATTTTTAAAAATGGAGAATGTAGTTCAGTCAGCTGTGTTGTAATACATCCTTACCCTGGAGAAGCTGTTGTAAGAAGGTGAAAAAGATAATGCATGTGAGCTCCAAATGCTCTAAGTACCATATAAATGTTAAAAATGCTAATATTATTTTTTTAGGAGTCTTGTAGAGGAATGCGATGATGGAAACCTGTTAGATGGGGATGGTTGCTCTAGAAACTGTAAAAAAGAAAGAGGATTCCACTGTGTTGGTGAGTCTAGAAAAGTTACCCCACTGTTATTCATTTCATTATGATTTTACTGTAGCCTTGTCTCGTTTACATATACATTTTTGAATCTCATATTTGAGAGTTCAGAAATTTGAAAGGAACCAATCTTACAACAAGTTTAACAAAGATAGGTCTGGCTTTGGTTTGTTTAGCTCTGTTAGTTCAGTTATCTATTGCTATTTTATCTGTATCAGTATGTTTGAAGCTGGATCTGTAGCCAGCAACTTTATCATTAGAAGAATGAAATACTTGGTTGGTTCTCTACATTAAAAATGACAGACAGATAGAAGAAAATCAGAGGGATGTGTGTGAGTATGTGTTTCTAATTCAACTTTGAGCTGTGCTTTTTTTCTATGTGCAATTTTAAGTTTTTAATATAAAGGAGCATTCCAAAAAAGGCATGTATTATCTGATGTGGTACCATGTATAATGTCTCAGCATTTTTTCTTCTCCTTTTGTTCTAAAGCAGTCCTGAGCTTCTCAAATATTACTTTCTGGAAATAGTTGTTGATGACCACCCAATCCTGGGAAATATGAGTTTATGGTGGAATCTGAAGGCTATAGAGGAGTTCGGAATTTATTTTTATTTAAGAAACCTATATGTTGCCTTTCAGGCCAGAGTCTTTCAACACATAGGTAAAACTGTTTATCTTCTGCATTTAGAGGACATTTGAGTTCAGAGTTCCAGATTTCTTCTCCCAACGCCTTTGTCAAACAACATTGACAATAAAATAAAATCTTGAGGCACATCGATGACCCTGATGTGGAGGAAAAGTTACCCAGCCTGATTGTTTTAGATCCCTCCATCATGACATCCAAAGCAATATAGATATGACAGTATAATCAAATGATCATCTGGGCTTACACAAAGAATATTTGACCTTTAGAAAAACTCCATTTCTTGCAATTGCCAAACACATTTTTTTTTTTCTTCCTAGTGTTTTTCCCGCAGGTGCAGGTTCTGCTTTTTTCAGATCAACTGAATGTTGATCAATTAGTTGCGGCAGGAATTGACTGACCAGCTTGTCACCTGAGCCTGACGTTGTTGTTGTGCAAACACAATGGTGGTAGAGAAATAAGCTTACTTTTAATGAAAAGAGCAGTCAATGCCTCAACCCATGATAGATGTGTTCCCATGATAGAGCAATCACACTATCACATTCAGAAAAATCCATCATTATTTCTTACCACCACCCTTCTCTTTACACAAAATTCTGCCTCTCTGCAATTTGCTATGGGTATTCCTCATGATAGAAGGCATATTTGCTGCACATTTGGCACATCACATTCTGCCTCAAAACTCAAAATGTAAGATCGTGTATAAAGAGGCCTAATCTAAGTTATTTAAAATACATTTTAAAGAAGCCTAGTCTAAGAATGCTGATTTCTATGGAAGCAGGCAGACTTTGTCCTCTCTATATTTAGCTTTCCCTAAATTTCTTTCCATTCTGAAGTAAAACAAAACAAAATCACAACAATGTTGATAATAGGCATTTAAAAGAATGTAACTCAAACTCTCCTGGATCAATATTTATAGAATTTAGAATTCTTCAGCTGTTCACAGTGGTCTTTGCAAATGTACCTTTCAGGCATGAGGTGGGGGAAGGAAGATCTACCTAAACGATAGGTATAAATTTGAGATTTATCATCCTAGCATACTTTTGACTTTTGCAGGTGAACCAAGCCTGTGCTACATCCATGAAGGTGATGGCATCTGTGAGCCATTTGAGGAAAGCAGCAGCATTGTGGATTGTGGTCTCTTCACCCCTGAAGAGTATGTGGATCAGTGGGCATCAGATGCCTATGCATCCCACCAAGATGAGAAAACGTGCCCAGTCTCCATGGTGATTGGAGAACCTCTTGTGAAGGTGCTTGTTTTTTTCTTTTCCTTCACAAAAATGGCTGTCCTGAACATCCTAAGTCAGCCAGCTGTTGTTTCTGCTTTAAAATGCATAAATTACATTCTTCTGCAAAATGGAGGAGCAATTTCATCCCCAGAGGATATGAGGCATTCTAGGTTCTGCCACTCCTGTACTTTTCCCTCAGTATCTCTTCCTTGGCAACCATGAACAGCTCCTTTGTTCTCTTACATTTAGGTCAGTGGTAGACCACATACTTTGCACTTAGAAGTTCCATTTTTTATCTTTGGCATCACCACTTAAAGATTTAAGGAGCTGAATTTTGGTGTTTTTCTGGAGAACTAGGCCTTGTGATTTCCAGTGGTCTGGGCTATTCTATGTCAGGTTACAAATGAGAACTTAAGTGTTTAAATGCTGCATTGCTCTATCCCCAGCCTAGTAGGGTTGGATCACAGGTTCTTCTGGATTCAGATGCAATGATGTCACCCACATGAGTGCTTTGGGCTTTATTCCAGGGCAGTATAAGGAAGTAACAGAATAACGTAAGATGAGACAGCAATCAAAGAATATTCAAGACTACAAGAATACAGTCAGAGAAAGTAAGAAGGAGCTATGTCTCTTATGTCAGTCAGGGAACTCCAAGGGGCTGACGGGGGGCCAGCAACTATCCAGCACCCTCCCAGTTAGGTCTGCATCGAAGTCCATCCATGTGGGTTTCTGACTAATTATATACTGTAGGCTCTGAATCACCATTAGTCCCATCTGTGTTTGATGGTCTCATCTCACTGGAGTTTGCCAAGGGCAAGCCAATCTTACCTTGGGGTTGGCACCTATTCCTGCCAAGCATAAGACCATCAGGGTTAAAGAATATTTGTTTATATCCGGTTTCTATCATTTTTTTAAAAAAAATAATTAATTAAATTAAATTAATTAAATTATTTTAATTTAATTTAAATAAAATTTAATTTAAATAAAAATATAAATTAAAAATTAAAAAAATAAATTATTTAATTTAAATAAAAATAAAGTTAAGGAGTATCTGTTTCCCAAGGTGTTTTGTTTGACAATGAAAAAGATCATTCTACTCTACACAGGTGTCTCCCCAAGGGCAGGACAAAACAAAATATAACCCCAAGAATAACCCTTTAGAGACTAAAATAAATGCTTAATTTCTGTTTTATACACTTAACCACGACATGAGAATGTAAAGTTCTATATACCATGCACCCAAGGGAAGGCGATACAGACCAGTATCTAATCTCTCCTCCCTAATCTTCCAGTAAAACTGCCAGCATTACAAATGCTTGCATTTTAAATACTTTCTCATAAAATGTCTCATGCCACAAGGATTAGGCAACCAAATACTTATAGTTTTGTGCCTGATATCCTAGTTTTCTATATGCGGATGGCTGTGGCTAGTTTAGTTTTGTATAGAGTAGCAGTCAATAAGATGAACCCCATCTACAACTCAGAATGGGGCTGCCTGGTTATAGATATGCTGCTGCAGGAACCAGATCCCCACAGACAGCCATCCTCATGCAGAAACCACTGTGTAAATGATTAAAACTCTGAACACGTTTTTCTAATTTTCAACTTTCTGCCCTTATTTATTTAACAGAACAAAGAAAAAATTATCTATGGAAAAAAACAAAGAACAGCATCGTGTGTGTATGTGTGTATATATATAGGTGTACTAACCTGCGTTGTGCAGTTCCCAGTGAAAGCAACTCCTTTGATACCAAGGTAGATTCAAAGGAAAGTTCATTTGTTAAGGACTGGTATACAGGTCAAGAGCATTGCTGAAACTGAAGCCCACACGTGCCAAAAGTTACTTTTATTTCTTTTCCCTTTGCACTTCCCCCCTGGTCTCACATTGAATGCTGGTTAGCAGTCCATCTGCGCCTAATAGCTCTCCCCCCACCCCCTTATCATCGTAATGGCAGAAACGAAGCAAGCAAGCTAGCAGGATAATTGATTGATTGCGGAGGTTCTGACAATAGGCTTCTCACTTGTGTATTTAAAGTTTTACACAATGGTTTTTAACCATACAGCTGGTCCTCAGGTTGCAACAGCAATTGGGACCGTAATTTCCATTGCTAAGCGATGCAGTCGTAAAGCGCAACATTATGTGACCGCATCACTTAGCGATGGCAATCCCAGCAGTCTCGGTTGCTGTTGTAACCTCAGGACTGTGTGGATTGTTAAGTGGGAAGAGGTGGGAATCCCAGCCAGGCAGGCCAGCAGGTGCTGCTTGGGGGGGATGTGTGTCACAGGCAGGTGCTCTGGAGCCCAGGTGGGTGCTGTGGGGAGGTGGCGTGGACAGGCGCCACAGAGCATGGGCAGGTATGTGGGTGCCACCGAGGGGCAGGGGGTGCAGCAGGCAGACACTACAGAGCATGGGCAGGTGAAAAAATGGTGGGAGCAACTTCCAACTTCCTGCTGGCTTTCCCATTGTCTTTGCTTGTGGGAAGCTGGCAGGGAATGTTGGAAATCACAATCACATGACTGCAGCTTGCTACAACGTTGTAATCGCAAGCTGGGCACCAAGTGTCCAGATCACAATCATGTCACCATGGGGATGCTGCAATGGCCAGAACTCTGAGGACCGATTGTACGTCCCCCTTGTTCAACACCATCGTGACTTTGAACAGTCGCTGAACAACTGGTTATAACCTGAGGACTACCTATATCTCATTGTAATCATCCATACATATTATAATATAGCTTTATATATCCAAATCTATCATTCTCCTGTGCCCGGACCCAAGTTATAATCCTCAAAAGAAGGTTCTCTGATGAGAGGATGAGATTTGAAGAGATAGCAGTAAAGCTTTCCTATCTTGTTGGCTTTCTGAGGAAAACAATGGCAGCTGCTATTTTATATACGTGTGTATGTGTGTGGGTATAAACAAAAGTTTTAAAAAATAGAATTTCTGAAAGAAACAAATAAAATGTTTATCATTTAGTTGTTTCTAATTCTAAATTCCAGTACTTTTATTAGTTCAGTTCAGGGTCACAAATATTGCACAAATTTCCATACTGAGCTGGCATAAGTATTGTCCTAATATGAATTTTGGATTTTTGTTATGGTTCCCTTGCTTTTCATATTATTTCTGAGGTAATAAAACAGTATGTCTCCAACTCCAGGAAGCATTGAACTCTCTTCTTCTTAGGTTTGCAGGCCTCATCATCAAGAGACACTGGACAATGAATCACAGCTGGCTTGGTTTCCTTGTATGAAGCATGAAGTTCTTCAGGATACAGAGAGGGAGAAAATACATTTGAATGACAGAATTTGGCTGAAAGTGAGTGGATCTGGCAGTCACTTAATGAGTACATATTGAGAAAAAAGTGGCACTTAATATGTGCATGCCAATCTCCAGGTTGATCATACTGAGTTTTGGCAGTTGTGATTTAACTGTTAAGCACTATATACTGCTAAATGCTTCACTACAACTTTGAGTACACTATAATATGTGATGTTTTACTAGGCTGTTATTGTCCTTTTTCTCCAGAGCTATTTCTGGGATGAATGGCTGAATGAAAAGCCCAACTCACTGTGACTGAGAGATGAAAAATACAGAACCCTTATACTTACATGTAATGCTGCTGTATAATGCTTTTTCTTACAATTCCAATCACCTCATATTTTTCCCCCAGCTAGAAATTCCCAAAATTATTTTAAAATAATTAAAAACGTAGATTTCCTTTCCTATAGGGATAGGTGAACAAAAATGAGTGGGTTTTTTTTCATTTAGAAAAATAGATGAACCTATAAAATTAATTTTGGGTAGAGATTCCCCATATTAGTACCCTGGGTACTTTTCTTACAACATTTGAGACACTTTTCACCAGAATCTTAAATGTTCCACTGAAATCAAAGCATCTTAACTTCCTAACATGCATGCATGTGTGTGTGTGTGTGTTGTGTCTATATATAAAGATGGATGGATGGATGGATGGATGGATGGATGGATGGATGGATGGATGGATGGATGGATGGATACACACACACACACACACATCTAAGAATAAGGACTCTAAGAATGCCTTACAGAAGACAGTCAATAGAATTTGCTCTGTTTAGCTATGTATTGGCTTGCACAATACATCAGTAAAACTATTAAGTGACTTAACCACTAACAATGGCTTCCATTCACTTCCAAAGTACTGAATGGCTTGGAAGAAAGAAGAAGACAAGATAGCAAAGATAAGTTTTCTTTAGGTGAATCCTTCATATTTTGATTTGAAAATCAAGAACGGTATCTGTGCTTTCATCTTCCTTCTTCCTTCTTGAAGAATCACTTCTTGGTTTGATTGAACCATAGTTTATTCTTGCACCCAATGAGGTTTAATATGTGAACCTAACAATGCTTGAGGAAGGCTACTTTCACAGAATCTTGGACATTTTGATTGGACACATATAAGCTTCTGTTACTTGCTCTGAAAATGAGAACGGTGCATCTTAAATCTAAAGATACAAATCAGGTTGGGTTGCTTTAAAATGAAGACGTATTGAATTCTATGTGCATCACTGCCTGGAAGAGAGTAAGTCTCCTCGAACATCCCAGTTGAAAACTCACCAAGTTGACAGCATTGTACAAATGAAGGAAGGAGTGAAAACCTGCAATGGTCCTCTCTGTGTCCACAAAGCCAGAAATGGGCTGTTGTACTAAAATTCTAAGAGGCATGAGAATGAGATAAATGACTAGAGATGAGTTGGCAGGGTTAATTCAGCAGGATTATTATAATAATCTATGCATCTTCTATTCTATTACTTGTCAGTAAGCTGTCATACTTTTCCAATTTTCTTATTCTATCAATGTATTCTTTTACAATGAGCATAGAATTCTCAACATTAAATGTGTGCATCATCTACTTCTGCTTATGTTGATTGATGTATTACATGCCATCAAGTTGCTGTTGACCAAATAGACCACCATCTCTCATTTGGGCAGCCTTAACCATAAACTTGGTGGTGGTCCTAACTGCATTTACATTTACCTGCTGAAGGAGATAAGGCAATCTAATGTTAGGGTCCCAGTGAACTATCCTAACAAATAATGGGCTTAAATACAGTCCAGCAGTTCTGATTTTGTCCTGGTAAAGGCCATTCTTTGACCCTGTGTCAGCCCATAGTCATGTATTTTTCTGTTTTACATGGCCTTTTGTTCTTGGCCAATCATTTTAGACCTTTAGTGATGGTAAGCAACTCTGTGTGAGCACTGACATCCAGGACTCTCTATTTGATGATTTCCTTGGCCTGTTGTTGGACCAAAATGAGGACAATGACATGTTCTGGGATTCCCATTTTTCTGAGCACATTCCAAGGTTTGACATGATCGACACAATCAAAGGCATTTCTATAGTCAATGAAGCACAGATTAACTTATTCTTGGTATTGTTTGGCTTGCTCAATTATCCAGTGTGCATCAGCAATAGCATCTCTTGTTCCTTGGCATTTTCTGGCATCTCCCTTTCCATATAGAGCTCTAATCTGCATTGGATGATCCTAAGCATTATTTTGCCTGCACATAAAATCAGTGATATTGCACAATAGTTTCCATGCTCTGTTAAGTTTCCCTTCTTTGGTATTGGAAGGTAAGACGACTTCTTCCAATATGTTGATCATTGTATTGTTCTCCAGATTTGCTTGGAATAGTTTGCTTAGAATCTTTACTAATACTTCTGTTGTTTGCCATATTTCTGTAGATATTCTATCAATTCCTATAGCCTTCTGACTTGGTAATAAACAGCTGATCTAACTTCATCTTCGAGTATTAATACTTGTAAATAGGGAATATTTTGTAAGGTATCCTGACTGTTAATATTTCTGTTATTCCAAAGTTCAGTATATTCCTTTCATCTTTGTTTAACCTTTTTTGAATCAGTTGCTATCTGTTCATTGGTCTCCTTTAACATACCAGTTTGGAGTTAGAACCTCCTTCTGAGTTTGGAGATCTTTTGAAATACTTTTCTTGTTTCTTTTCTGTTTCCATCTCCAATGTCTTTACAAATGTCATTGTAATACTGCTTTTTGTCCCTTCCAACAGTTGTCTGAAATTCTGTGCTAAGTTCCTTCCTGAGATCCTTGTCTTTTTTGGCTTTGGCTTCTCTTCTCCTCTTGGCAGTTTACACCATCTGTTCTGACATCCAGTTTACTTTCTTCTATTTCTTGATCTTCGAAGTCTCTTTTCACACACATGCTTAATAACTTCTTTGATTTCATTCCATAGTTCCTTTGGTTCCCTATCAATGAGGTTCAGGATTTCAAAGCAATTCCTGATGTTTTTGAAAATGTTGGGTATATGCTGAAAATCATATAGTGGAAACTGGCTTTCTTCTTCCACTTTAACATATCTTAAAACTTGCACATAAACAATTCATGATCTGTTTCAGTCTGTCCCTGGTCACATCTTTGCTGTTTTAACTGAGGTGTTCTACCACCTTATGCCAATAATAGAATCAATTTGATTTCAATCTACTCCATCTAATGATGTCCATTTAAATAGGCACTGTTTTGTTTGTTTGAAGTCTGTGTTAGCAATGAAGAAATCCTTTGGCAGAAATGGATAAGGCATTCTCCTGCTTTATTTCTGCTTCCTAGTTCATACAGTTGAACTATGTTTTCTTCCTTACTATTTCTAGCTTTGGCATTCCAGTCGCCAACCCCAAGCAGCATATGTTGCTTGCATATTCTGCCAGTTTTACGTTGAACTTGACCGTACAACTCATCAACCTCCTCTTCTTCTGCATCAGTTGTTGGAGTATAAACTTGTATAACTGTTTATGTTATACAACTTGTTTAACATATTAAAAAGTTGTCTGCAAAGTCTAATTGATATTATTCGGTCATTAACTGCATTGTACCTAAATATTGTCTTCCTGACTATGAAAGCAACAGTGTTGTTTCTATGTTTTTCACATCCTGAATAGTATGATTTTCTGACTGAAAGTGTCCAATTCCAGCCTATTTCAGTTTGCTGATGCCTAAGGTATCAAAGTGTGGGTGATTTGTTTCACCATTTACTGTGTTGAACTTTCCCTTCATCATGTTTTTGACATTCCATTTTTCAACTGTAATTCCTTGCAGCTTCAGATTTTCTTTTTCTGCATGGTAGAATCAGTAACTAGGCATCTCAAAGGCTTTAACCATATCATAAACACCATCAGATCCTCAGCAATTTCTCAATAGCATGTTGAGTGCCATCAGTCTGAGGGCCTCAACATCATGCACTATATTGTCAGTCTCTTTAGATTGTCCATCTATGTGGAGGGTTTGGTAAAACACAGGAGCGGTATTGCTTTCTCCTGCATAGTATGAAATGATACCTATGCCGTTGTCATTGAAGTGATCATCCACTTCCAACATCTTATATTGCTGCTTCCCAATATAGGTGCCTGCTAGCTTTAGCTAGACAGCTGGGATAACTGCATGCCTTGAGTGACCCTGTTGGGAGTATTCTTCAACATCCCTCCCAGGAACACCCCTTCCATCTTACAATGAGGCAGAATAGTATCAAAACAGAGAAGAAAATATGTTGAATGTAAAATGAATTAGAGAATAATCAAATAACACTTAATAACAAATGTAAGCTACCTACTTTTAAAATAATTTTATTAAATAATTTTTCATAAGTAAAAAACAAATCTAATTAAGAAAAAAGAAGAAGGAAAGAGAAAAGACAGAAAAAAGATAATAAAGTGCAAGTGAAAAAAAAGGAAAACAAAAGAGTGAAATAACTAAAGAAACTAACATAGATGACTTCCAATCTTCTTTTCAATAGATATTAACAAACCCATCACCCCTTCCCTCTTAACTACTCCAGAAATCCTTTCAGCCCCTTATTTAATTCTCATATTTTTCAATCATTAAGTCCATAAATCATCATTTCCCTTTCTCTTCTTTTAGCAAAAAGTCCATAAAAAGTTTCTAGTCTTTTAAGAAAGCACTTACTGTTTTCTCCCTGATCAAAGAGATCAGTTTTGCCATTTCCACAAATGTAAGCTACCTACTTTTTAGATTGTGAGTTTTGTTTTGTTTTTGGGTTCTTTAAGAGTTGATTTACACTCCAATAATTTTTGGAGGGTAATGCTATCTCTGTACTATGGATGAGGATATACATGGTAAGAGATCAGTGGCTCGTTTAATTACTGGCTAAGATAAAATTACAGCTCACAATTTTCATTATTGCAGTGGAGTGGCTTATCAAGTTGGTATCCTTGACTATATACTATTAGTTTTCAAACAATTGCACTGCTTATTTTACAAATTACATACCTCTGGCTTCCATGATGCATCTCCAGAAATGACCAAGAGATGGCCTTGAAGAACACAGGTGCTGAATCACATGTTTCAAATAACATTAATATGTGGATAGCACCCCCACCTCTACTCTGTTGTTGCACAAAGGTGAAAGTGTCCATTTGTGGGAATTCATTCTCTTACCCCAGTATCTCTCTGGTTCACAGGTGATGTCTAGCCATGGAGAAAATAGGTAATAATAGCTGAGTCAGAGAAGGAAGGAAAACTGTTTAGCAAACAGGTTTGTGAGAATCAGAAGAGGACTTCCCAGGTTGAATGTCTGGAAATCCTCAGAGTGATCCTTGATAATCTAGAATATCCATGTGCTAATACTGAAAAGAAGGATTAAGATAAACTTCAGATCCTATCAACTGGAAATTTCTTGCAGTGGGTCCATGGGAAGCCAGTTCCTACCTCACTTATTGGGCTTCAGTTTTCCCTAGTGAAACTACCATATTGCTTAACATTAACTACAGTGCATGTTCTTATATATGGTTCTTTATTGGCTGGACTTTCCTGAGAATGAAATAGGCAGTTAAAAGGATTGCCAGAATAAGAATCCCTGAGAGATCAAAGGATAATTTTTAAGAGTGATTTAAGTAGCCAAACTAAATGAATTCAATTTCAGATTTAAATAGGAAAATTCTAGGATTGCAGGGATGAGTGAGATGTTGCAGAAGAGATTCTGTTTTTCTGTCACTTGTGTGATGAATCTGTTGTTTTTGCGCATGCCATAACTTACACAACCTTTGCCATATACTGGTGTTCTTCAGGTGTGTTTCAACCGACCCAGTATGGCTACTTCACTCTTTGTTTTCTTGGCATCTGTGGGCATTTCCAGTGGTGACCATCTCAAGCCATCTATGACAATACACTTAGGTGACATAAGTGGGCACAACTATTTCCTTGGTGAGTCTGTAAGTGATTAAAAATTTACCTAGGCTCTTATATGAAGTTAACATACAATATTTTCTTTTCTTTCTTTGCTTCTTGTGAGGAACAGATTGAACCAAATGCATTAATAAGATTGGAGGGGTATTCTTTCTTTCTTTTTTCCCAGACAGCTGCAGGTGATTTGGCAAAGGAAATACAAAGTGTAGATTGATCCTGACTTTGCCCAAATAAGCATATTTTGTAGCATATTTGCGTATGATATGCAAAAACTGTTTGACTAGATAGATCAATATATATGTAGAATACCAAGGGAAACAAACCATTGCTTTAATTCTGTGCTCAGTGTTACATAAGCAGCAGCCCATTTGATGTTAATGGGCTGCCTCATGTCAAAACCACAGATAATAGCTTTGAATGAAACTCCCTCCACCCTCAAAAGAAATCCTTTCAAAGCTTGCAGGTCGGAGAAAACTCTAATTTAGAATCTCTTCTAAAACAAACTTTTATGTTCTGGATCATTTTATGTTGAGCAACGTTTATGTGTTTGAACTACCTGCAATCTGAAATGTCACTGCTCAGCAGTGTGTGCCTGTCTGTTTTAGTTCTAAGTTGCTTTATAGTTTTAAGCAAAAGGACTTTACAAAGAAGCTCTTATTTCCTGCTACCTTGTCAGTATGTTACATGCTTTCAAAGCACTGATTTTCAAGTTTCCTACTTTGCAGAATGGTGCTAACATCTACTAGTCTATTTAGGATCCTGTGAATCTACTGTCCAGGCTCCTGTTCCTTGAAGAAGATTATGAAGTCTTTACAGAACACTGGCATGGCTTTATGGGCCTGGCCACATATCTTTCTAAACACATCAAAAGCCATATATGTATTGCAGTGATAGATTGGTAGTAGTGAACGTACTGTTTTTCAGGAGTGCTCTGAAAGATAGTTTGAAAACTATATATTTAGCTCTCTGTATGAATTTAGACTAGAGATGCCAATGACGTTCTCTCATGGCAAGATTGGAAACAGATTTTCATATCTTACCTTCAAACTGAACTACTTTAAACTGCATAAGCACCCAACATCTCCTCTAGATTTTGGTGCAAATCCGAAGTCTGTGCTGCTTTAATCCTGCCTAGCCATCCCTGCCACTCTTTAAAGCAGCTTTCCCAGATTTGGCCCTCTTCAGATTTGTTGATTCCCAGATAGCAGTTGAAATCCTAGTACATTTTCAGGGTGTTGAATTGGGCAATATTAACATACCATTTCTCTTCCCTTTCCCTTGATTTAGAGGTGGGACAGGAACAGACTTCCCTGTACTGCCACCCTGCACTCTTATCCTCATGTACCATTGCTCTGCATTAAGGGAAAGGAAAGAAATGCTGCAATGACATCATGGCAAAGTTGTGAGGGCTATAACTCTCCAAGCTTTTGGATTTTCTCCCACCCTCTGTTAAAACCAATCCCCCAAAAAACCTCAGGAACTCTTACCTATTTTTAATTTAGAGGGATTTCACCATTATTATTTTTTTAAATCTACTTTTTCCTTTAATTTCTCTCAGCTACATCAGAGCTGTCATGTCAGCAGAATCCACTGGTCATCAACATGACTGGAAAAATTGCCTCCCACCAAATCACCTATGCCTTGTTCAATTTCTCCTCTCTCTCTGTGGGCATCTCTGCAGTGGCTTTGCGAACTCATTTGCCATCTGATTCTTCCAGCCCAAGTAATTGTCTCCCAGAGCATGAAGGTCGTGGTTGCCAGAGACACAGGTAACTAGATGTTTGGAATAACATATGGGTCTCTAATTACTGCTGCAGCTGAAATAAAATTTAGCACAATTTTTTTAAAATCTAAGTTTTATGTAAATAGAGGTAGGATTTTGTTCACTTTGTTTCATCCTTGTAATGTGAAGAATTATTAGAACATAAGAATCCTGCTAGATCAGGCCAGAGGTCCTTTTAGCCCACCATTCTGTGTCACATGGTGGCCAACTGGATGCATTTGGGTAGCTGTTAAACTCGGATTGGAAAGCAGTTGGGTTAGGGTGTCACTTCCCAACAACCAGTATTTAAGGCACTCTGTTTATGATTTAAGAGTAATAAATAAATGGCTGTCAACATTTGTAGCCGCTAACTGCCTGCTCCTTTGTGAACCTGTTTGGTTCCCTTTTAAAGCCACTCATTTTTAGGCTGCCATTTAACTCTGCACTGTCTCATAAAATATTAACTTTTGTTGGTTCTGAATCTCTATGCATTTAGTTTGTGGGTAACCTCAAGTTCTCACGTTGTGAAAGGAGAAGAACCTCTGTTCATGATATCTATGGCATGTGTGATTTTGTGTTCTGTCTTATTCACCTTTGTCCCAAGCCAAAGAGCTCCATCTACTAGGGGAGTTGCTCCAACCCCCGACACATTACACATTTTTGCATCTTTTCTAGCTGTATAATATTCTTAAGGTACAGTGACCAGAACTGGAGTCAAATGGGCTTTCATCATAGATTTGCATATGCGTGTTATTATATTGGCAGTTCCCTTCCTAATTATTCCAAGTATACAAGTTACCCTTTTATAGCAGCTGCATGCTGGGTTGACATTTTCATCACTCTGTCTACCATGGCTTCAGGATACCTTTTCTGGTCAGGTGAAGTCTGGATCTTTTGTGCCCAATACACTGGTTTGTATGTAGGTAGGTAGTTTGATCATTTTTGCCATCTACACTGGTAGATCCAATTTGAAGTATTTGAATATATATGCATGCCATTCTTCCTTTGGGATGTTGTGTGGTCTCCTCTTCAAATTCTGAACAGATTTGCACCTGCAATTATTGCACTTTCGTTAGGAACCTGAAATAATTACAAACACTCCTGAAGGCATTCAGGACTTAATACTTTCTTAAGTCATATTAATTGCAAATAAATTTTAAGTAGCTTATAGGAACCTACAATATGCGGCTGCTTTGCTCCCACTCCTGTGAGGATTCTCAGAGCCACTGTCTTCAAGTGTGAAGGTTTTGTCCTATATGTAGCACTCTTAGACACAGCCAACTCAAGCAGATTTTACAAGGCTTGGTTTACTTCTGAATGGCATGCAATGTTGTGGAAAAGTTACATGTGATTAGCTTTGCTCCTGTGGTTGTGTGATCAGCTCACACAGTAATTCCCATGCAGACAACATATTTGGAAGGCTAACCCTAACACAGTGGAAACAGTTCTGGAGGTTGCAATTGCTACACTTCCCTACTTCATGTTTATTAAATAATATTTAATAGGAGATCTGTATCCCACCTTTCATTCAGGAGCTCAGGCTGGCTTACCTAGTGTCCCCCACCCCTCCCGTTTTTTCCTACAACCACAGCCCTCTGAGGTAGGTTGGGCTGAGGCAGAGTGTCTGGTCCAAAGTCACCCAGTGGGCTTCTTTGGCTGACAATGAACTAGAACTTGACCTGTAATTCAACCTATTAATAACTGTATCACACTGGCTCCCTTATTCACCTGAGCTTTGTTCGCAGTGTTATTTTAAACTGCAGCTGGTATCTTACATACTAGAATACTGTGTGTATTTCAGAGAGGGCACAACTTGCCATATTCACAGGCCTTAGTATAGATTGGATTTTGTGTGAGAGGTCTTTAATAATATTTAGACCTTCAACTGCTGCAAGATGCTGCCGCAAAGGTCTAGCCGTTTCTAGAGCATTTATTTCGATGTGGTATAATTTTGTAGCCTCCCATTTAGCTTTGGGGTGCAATTCAACATTTCAACTTTTAAAACTCTTAACATTGTGGGATCATGAGTCTGAAGGATTTATATGAACCTAGTGTTGCCTTGATGATAAACAGTAGTCTGATGATCTGAAGCTAATACATTGTCATTGCTCAGCCAAATGGGATCAGGGAATGTGAGGCTGGGTTTTAAAGGAAGCTGCTTCTTAAGGGAAATAGGGTACAGGAAATGTTGCCTTTAGTAGTCCCATTCTGAGGTCTTTAGTTTAAAGGACTGCAGTATGAGGGTCTGTGTTTTGTTTAGTAACTAGAATCTACAAAGTACTAAAGATCCAGCTGTGTCCCCCTATTTCATTTTAGAAACCTGGTTGCTTGGGTCAGGTAATCTACTAAAAAGTAACTGGGACTTCTTGGGGGGAGAAGGCAGAGAGGGGATTTTATACTGTCTAAGAAGCTATGGCACATGTCATTGTATTATAAAAATGGCTCATGAAGATAAAGAAAACAGCATTTTCACAGTTACAGTATGATCTCAGTGCACTTCATTCCAGGGAATGAAGGTGCTGAAATCTGAAATGATTAATCCGTATGCAAGGACATTGAGTTACTTTGACAGGTCATTCATTCATTCATTAAGAAGCTGCACATGTGTTGATCCAAATTGTAATTTAAATGTAGTCTATATTGTAAAGAGATAATACTCTTGCTATATGGCCAGTCTTAATATTATCTGGATTTTTGAAGGAGAAGGATAAAAGGACTTTAAAAGATTGACTGCATCTAAGATTGAGTTGACACATTTCTCTGATAAAAAAGAAGATTTAAGTAAATCTTATCTAGAGCAGGAGTAAGGGGGGGAAAAACCTGTTTATCTCTGAGGCATACACAATCAGTAATTTAAATGAGTTTAATAAAAATTGCTTGTCTGATTAGCTTTTGGGAATGCTAAACACATTTTCATTTTGTACAAGAATTTTCACACACTATGTGATAGGAAATTCTGGGTTCTTACTTTAGTGATAAACCTGTCTCTGTGCTATCCTATTTCTGGCTGCAGCTGGAAGCTTGCATGGAAAAAATATCTACATGTTCAAGACTGTGTCAGGATGAGACAGGTTTTGCATAGCCTGATTCCTGACATACTAATTTTCTGTGTGTAGGGATAATTATTTAATCGCAGGGATTGGCAGCCTTTTGGTGTCCAGGGACTGCATAGTAGTTTTCGAGGGGCTTGGAATTGCAAAGTGATGGGGTCACATTATCTCCTGGTAGGACTGCATTTGGGGAGGAAGACTTCAGTTTATAACTGTGGTAGTGTATACTTATCACCAGTACAGTGGGTGCCTGTTCCAAACCCAAGTACAGCTTAATATCATCCATGTAGAGGAGGTGGCTGATGGTGATTCCACTCTTGAACTTGTACCCGTATCCAGTCCTTGTGATTATCTGGCTGAAGGGGTTTAAGCCTATGCAGAACAGCAGCGGGGACAGTGTTCAGTTTCTGCTGCTAGTGGCTCTTCTGTTACTATGTAGTTGCACTGCAGTTGGGAGTACACTTTGGATGGTTCTTTGGAGAACAGGGCATTTATCTTCTTGGCCTCTGCTTCTCTAGTGTATCTCCTTAGCCTGGCAACCAGCGCTGTGAGCCTTTCAGATGGATTCAGGCTCATGTATTTTCTCAGTAGCTGAGTCTTATGCTTAATCCCCACACCCTTCTGTAGTTCCACCACCTGACTGACTTCTCTCTGAGTTGCCTTGATCTTAGCCTCCAACCTCATTTTCCGGGGGGGGGGTATGAACTACTATTCTGCTTGATTGTGTAGCCAAGCATTTCCAGGATTACAGCAGCTGTAACATATACCAGTTCATTGGTTTGAGTTATGGTGGTAGTAGGGATTGTCTGGAGGGCTCTATTGGCCTCTTCTAGCATACTATCTGATGGTACTTCTCCACTGAGCCTTGGTAATTGGTCTCGAGGGTTGACTGTAGCTAGTTTATCCATGATCTTGTGCCTCATATCAGCTGCTGTGCTCTGTAATGGAGGAGGTGGCAGTGACGTTCCAGCTTCAGGTGTTGGCTGTGTATCCAGTTATTCTTCCAGGTCTGCTTAGTCCAGGTTGTAATGTGGAGTTGTTCTATCTCAAGTTGTGAGAGCAGCTTCCTCTTCATTATGTTGAAGCACTGGGTAACTAGTTGTCTCTCAGTGTGGATGTAGGTCTTCTATCTATCCATAGTCCCCTCATACGTTTCATATTTCCCCTCTCTTTAGGTCTACTGTTGTAGTAGCATTCCATCAATTCCAAGTTCTCTTGTCTTGTCCATGTATGGTTTGTTCCAGTAGCCCACTTATTATCAGATTGTCCTGGTTCCCCAACATCTGACATGGACCTTGTTAATCCAGGCGATGTCCGAGCCAGCCTGACTCTCTTAGTTTGTGTCACTCTCATATTTGAGGTAGGCAGGTGAAGCGTTAGGGGGTCTTTTGCCCAAGGAGCCCTACTTTTGCCTTTGAACCCGTCTCCTGCATCAAAGGCGGTGCTCTAACCACTATGCTATCCAGCTGCTTATATATATATATATATATATATATATATATATATATATATATATATAATTTATTAAATTTATATGCTCCCTGACTCCCAGCAACTCTGAGTGGTTTACAAATTGTTAAAAAAATTTTAAAACAAGGAAACACCACAAAAAACACAGAAAGAAAAAAACAGGAACAAAATGGCAGAGAAAACAAACCTGTATGTGAACAAAGAAGAAGAAGGGGCATCAGTGATCCTCACTAAAGGCCTGGGTAAAGAGCCACGTTTTCAGGGCCCTTTGAAATACCAGTAGGGTGTAATCAGTGGGAACAACTAAAACTATTTTTTTCCTTTTTGTTATGTTATTATAAATCTTGATACATTGTATTGTTTCAATACAATTATGTTTATTCAATATTAATTGAAAATTATTGACATTCTGTTCTTTAGATAACTTAGAGGGTTGGAAATAGAGAAGAGAAGTATTCTGTCGGTATGAATTACAATTTAGGATGTCAGTATTAGAAACATAAAGTTATTTGACTTCTTTATCCAAAGTTGAGTATAACATTGAAAAAAGGACTGCTGTGAATTGCATCAAAGTCTTTGCTGTATGAAGCTCATTACTTAGTATTAAAGTCTCCATTGTATTGAATATATATATATATATGTATGTATGTATGTATGTATGTATGTATGTATGTATGTATGTATGTTAATAAAAGGAAAAATAGATAAATGAAGCAAATTTAACAAGAATTAATTTTTGTCAAATAAAATTGATGTATACTTGAAACACAAACAAGAATCCTTACCTCTTTGAGGGAGAATCTTGTTGTAGATCTAATTAGAAATAGAGAGTAAGAGTTTGCTAGAAAATACATTATAGGCCACCTCTGATAAAATAGAAGATTAAAGAACAGGGATACTTTTTACAGTATATCATTTAACTGGAAATCCACTAAGGTTTTCCTCAACTTCATAAATATAACTGTCACCACTATTTCTTGAGAAGGTCATTTGAGCTTGATAACCTGATCCTATGAGAGCATAACATTCTGTTAAAAAAAGTTGGTCTCATTATTTGTTGATGAAGAATGGAGACTATATAATTTGGAATAAAACTAAAAAAACTTGTCAAAGCTGGAATCTACACTTTCCCATAGGTATCAAGAATAAGAGAGTATAGTGTGTAGCTTAATTTGTTTATATCTAAAAGTCAATGCATTACAGGATTTCCCACTCTTTTTCCAGTATTATTGCTATTATATTTAATATTTATTTACAATTTTATCAGAATGAATTTACATGATACTACATATGAAGTTTATATCTAGCAGAAAAAGACATTTGTAATTCTGGAGATGGATATGTAAAGATTAATAATGCTCTAACTATTTTCTTAAAGATTTAATTTCCACAGTTTCTTCTTTTTAAATGAAGCATGTACAATAATATTATTTCAAATTAATACATTCGCAGTATCCTGTACCAAAACCAATGGTGTACAGTTAGTCGTTGTTTAGCAACCACAATTGGGACCGACAATTTGGTCAGTAAGTGAAATGGCCACTAAGTGAAACCACAACTGTACTTATGATACTTCAGCTTTCCTTTGCTTTACACAGCTGTAAAGGTCATAAATGCGAGGATTGATTTCAAAATTAATTTTTCATCACTGTTGTAACTGCAAACAGTCGCTAAATGAGGCAGTTGCTAAACTACATGCAGTCAAATCCTTATTGAAAGAATGTTGCTATTTTCTGTTCTATCTTCTTAATAATTATTCAGTAGGGATATCTCAGATATCTTAGAAATCACTTAAAATGGTGTGTAAATTATTATTTTGAAATAAGACTATAAGCGTCAGAGTATAGTTGGAATATACATCTGTGTTGCAGGGTTAAGTTAGGCACTGAAGAATTTTAATTTTAGATAGTGAAGAATAAGATAACACAAGATGAATTACATGGAAAAAAACTGTATTAAAGAACAAAAAGAGAAAGGTTTAAAAAACACTGAAATTCTTGCAAAATATTACACATTTGTAAATATAATTGGACTGCAGTTGGTATAAACTAACTTCAGGTTTTTTGTTTCATAATGAAATTAAGAACAGACCATAATGAGAGCCAATGTGGTATAGTAGTTAAGGTATTGGACTAGGAATGGAGAAACCCTGATTGAAGTCTACCCTTAGCCATTGAAACTTGCTGCGTGCTTTGGGCTAGTCATTGTTTCTCCATCCATCTTACATGATCCCCCTGTAAACCTTCTTGAGTTCCTGAAGAAAAGGTGGGATAGAAATTGACCAAATAAATAAACATATTTCTCACATGTATACTGTACAAGTTGTCCAGTCTTGGAGTAAACCTTTGTAACTATTGATAGATGATTTCTGAGGAGAGATGATTAAACAATTTAAGGAAATTTATAACATAACTGAGTGTTCTATCTCAAAAGGGTTAGTGTAGAACTGGAAAAGACCCCCAAAAGTGCAGACAAAAGGTTTTTTGCATTCTTTTCTTGGACACATGCAATGCTGTCATAGTTAAATACATGAAGGAGAAGATACCTTTCATCTACTCAAAACTTCTGGCAAACCCTAGAGAAAGGGCTAAAGCCCTGCCTAGTTAGGTTTTGAAAGCTCAGTTTCAGTCCTAAAGCCTAATTGCAAGGTGAAAGGGATGATTTTTAAAACCCTAACCAGATTGCAACCTCACTGTTCAAGAGTATTCAAAATTTGTCAGGGGTCTCTTTTTTTTTTTGCATCCCACCTTTGGTAACAGGATAGGGAATAAGCAGAGGGACTTTTTGGCTAAGGCTCTACAGATGGTCAAGCTGATGCTGGAATTGGTTATATTTTGGTGCCACCTGAAGACTTAGCTCTCCTCTCTGGCTATGGAGCTCTGTGGACCCTAGTTCTTATCAAGTTGCAACTATATTAAATTGTTAACTACTGTTTTGGTGGTGCTGTGCTTGTATTATTTTGTTGTGGTTTATTTTTTTCGTTTGTACCCTGCCTCCTTAAAGTCATTGCAATAGGGCAGATGATTAATATTTAAACAAAATAAAGATCCAGAATCTGGGTTCTGGGAATAAACAATTGAAGAAGAATGTTGTTTTCAGGAGTTGCATATGTATTTCTTGGAAAAATTTCTTGTAAGTTGCCCTAAGAAAACTTTTGTTTTAAAGAGTGGCTCATAAATTTTTCAAGTAAGTAAGCTAAAATAAATTTTGATGGCTGGTTTGTGTTAGAAGCAAATGCTGAACTAAAAAAAAAAGTTGAAGAAAATGTTGAAACTGTGTTTTAATCCAACATCACTAATTATGTTAACTGGAAAATGCTCTACGTTACCTGTTGTTTCTCTCCCTTTGTTTCATTAGTTTTTCATATTTCCCCTCCATCCCATCATTTTCTTGTTTATATTTTAGGAGTCTTTTTCACAAATAACTCTCTGCCTTTCCTTCTGATTTTTTAAGTTCTTTAATCCTCCCTCCCCTATTTTAATACTGTTCCTCTTCAATTTCAATAACTTTTTGTAAGTATAGAATTATTAAGTGTTCTGTGGGTTCCAGCAGTTTGTAACTAATGCTGAATTTTGAAAATTATTCATTTTATGTCATAACATTTGTTACATCTTTTTCCTAGAATCAGTGATTTGTGGAGTAGTGTCCTTGATTTTCTCTGTATGATTATTTTTAAATAATGTTCCTATGACAACAGAGTAGCTGATACAAACAAATGCTTTTCATTCATTTGCAGATGGAATGTCTTTAAATCTTTTCATTAGGGATAGCAGACACAATGGGATCTTCAAATATAACTTGTACAAAGGATGGGGGGTTGATGGAGAAAGAAGACAAATGCTCACATAATATTATCAGCAGAAGAATGATATATGATGAACCCAACAACCCAAACCAAGCCAAGGAAGGAATATTCTGTGTCATATGTAATTAGTACTGAAGATTAAGAAGAAATGTAGAATTTCATGGAGATGAGAAAGGCATACGTATATGGTTATTTAGGAAATGATGCAATACATTTGGGTCATGAAGTTAAGAGGTCCAGATTCTTAGCCATTTGCAGCATGGAAGATTCATGATCTGTCCAAAAGCATCAGAGCTGCTGCTCATGTCTAATAATCTGCCAAGTATTTGCTTTTCTCCACTCTCATTTTCAGAATTCAAGTCAACCATCAGAAAAACAGGTGTAAAAATGTATGTGGCTTTTGAGTTACATTTCATAGCCCATCAAGGACCTGATAAACTTTCCTGTTTGATTTGCTTTCTTGAATACAGTAATAACAGGATTTTCAAACATCTGGTTGGTTATAATAGGTCCTTATTTAACTGTCATTAGGTTGGTGAGTTGATCTGATGCAGGGTTTGGTTAAATCAGTGTGCTTGACTCAGTTGGTTGCAACCAAAGGAGACTAAACAGTGGTTCATCACATTTTCTTTATTGCTACTTCTACAAAATGGCTCTTGAGTACAGTGCTAATCCTTCAGCACAAGGAAGTCTATGTGGCAGACCAGCAGAATTGGTGCTAAATATACTGTCTTAACTGTTCAAATTATTTCCCTGTTATCAGGATCATCAATTCCACTTGCTTTCCATTTAGGAGCACTGAGCGAAGCCATTATTTAGACTCTTTATTTCTCTGCAGTCACTTTTATAACATGCTAAAAAAGAATGTGTCTTGTTCTTCAATGTAATATGACCATTTTAAATAGTATGGATGTACAAAACGTAGGTGCTTCCTTTCAATGAAGATTCCAGTGAAGCAAGCCTTCATTGTTGCTTTATGAGAAACATGGTCTCCTTCCTTCTGAAAGCAAAGCAAAGTGATCAACTTTCTTCACCTTGTTTTGCTTTAGAATCCTTCTCCATGCTAAAGAAGAAGGCCAAGAGGACCTTTTTCCTACAATGCTGGTCATAGTTCTTTGAAGTTCAGTGGCTTCAGCAAGCACAACCAGCCTGGAGTATTTTTGCTATGTTCTCATGTTGTTCCAGGCTAGGTAGCTTCAGCACCCACTACAGTCAGACTTGGTTGCTCAGCGTGGAATCATTTTGGCCAGAAATGTTGGAAGAGAAGACTTCTGGTCCAAGCATTGCCCTGAAGTGATTGAGGCTGAATCGGGTCACTTGTTTGCTTCAGTATTTTTTTTTAAATAGGTTGATTTCAACTATTGTTTAAGTACTTATATTTATATGGGAAACAGTAATTTCTAATAATTGAAAATCTCCATAGCTGAGAAGAAATCTGCTCATGTAATAAAATAGTTCGTGTTGATTTAAGGAGGTTTAGTGTTTAGAAGTCAATATTTATGTCTCTGCTACAAGATTTGCTGCTGCTGCTGTTGTTGTTACTGTTGTTTTGGAGCACTATAGACTATTTTTTCTCCCTTTCTCTGTGTGTGTATCTGTGTTATGTGTGTACATGTGCCCCCTTTCTCTTTCCAACAGCTGCACCCAACATACCTGTAGAGAGCAGGGAAGCTGCGTGCTTCCACAGATCCATCATGCTACCCTTGCAAACTGTACTTCCAGTAGCCGGGGGCACATGGAGTGTGTTATTTCTTGTGAAAGGGGTTTTGTTCTCCATGTTAAACATGGACATTTGCTGCGCCCAAGACAGGTAAGTAGATTGGAGTTATGAATGTCATTGCAGATGTGCTTTATCAAAAAAAGCATTTCTTTCTATTGGATATCTGATATTTGGGGAAAGGGGAGCGGTGCTTGCAACATTAGTAGTCATGTGGCAGTAATGAAACCTTGACATTTCTTGCCTGAACTCACAAAATAATTTGAAATGTTCAAGAATAATACAGTACCTTCCCCAGTGGTCTTTTAATTTTAAGTGAATGATAAAGAGAAGCTAATGAAGCAAGAGGACAGAATCTGAGGCAAATGTAGATGCTTGAGAAATGGACTTTCAGAATTAAGCCCCACAAATATGTGCAAGCTTTCTCATTTTATTTTATTCCATTTATTATTCAGTTTTATTGAAGGCAATTTAGTGCAGTATATGTAAAAATTTCAAACAGTCTTTCAACAATGAGTTGACCAGGCCTGAACTTGTTAAGATCAGTATTATAGCTTGGTTTATACACGTTTTATGAGACTGAATACCTATGTGAGTTTTCAGATGATGTTCCAGGCAGATTTCAATGTGCTTGCATGAGTTTGCTGAGATCTTGTAAGGTTTCATGAACTCATGAGATTTCAGTGTTTATAAAACTCTGTTTGCAAGGATAAAATATGTTTGTATCTAAAGAAAAGGGGACAGTTGAAAAGGACATTTATAAACAACTCCTTCAAGTGTTCATAAATGGTATACAGTGAGGCAAAATGAAAATGGGATGGTACCAGCTTCATTCCTCCATTTGTTTATAGAGTTGTTCTTCAAAGTTTCCTCATCAACATGGAGATGTTGGAATGGAGAAGTTAGTACATGTATTTGTTCCAATTTTGCCTCACATTTATAGTTTGTGAATACCTGGAGAGGGTTGTAAAGATGTGTTTACAACCCAAAGTTAACTTTCTCCTGCAAAATATTTCCTTCTGTAACTTTGATGTTTCAGCATAGCTTTTCATATTTTTTAAAAATAGCCTTTAGTTAGGATACCTGGTTTTGACTTGTGCCTTTTATTGCATTCGTATATTTTTCCTCCAGCTCCCTCATTGCTATGTGCCAAAAAATATTTTAACTGTTGGCAAAAGTTTAAAATACTGGGCATGGAGACGGAACAATTCTCTGCAAATAATAACTATCTACGGAATTTACTTTCAGTGGAAAAAAAAAGTTTTCATTGTGCCATATTAGTTCCTTTGGCGCGTTTGGTGTACTTTGTCATGGATGAGGTCAAAGTGATCTCTGATGTAGCATTGAGTCAGCTAGTTGTCCTCTGAAAGGTTGAATGGATATAGTGTCATATATTGTCAAAGAAACCCAGTTGTGAATTAGGAAATTCTTGGTTCATATTTTATTTCCAGGTATTTGTCTCTCAGTTACACTGTGTCTCAACTACGCTGTCCTCTGTTTCCACTATGGAAATGATAATACAGTGGTACCTCAGGTCACGAACGCTTCTGTTCACGACCAATTCGGGTCATGAACAGCACCGTTCGCAAAATTTTGCTTCTATCTGCGAACTCCGCATCGGGTGACGAACAGGATCCACAGCCATTTTCCCTGCCGTGACACGTGGTCGTGGCTTCCTGTAGGGAGGGGGACTCTCCCTCCAAACAATAACCGCCTCTCCACCCGCCTTCCTGTCCTCCACGCCAGAAGTCGCCTCAAGCAAGGTTAGCGTTCTCTCTCTTCGTACTGCACTGTACTGTATTTTGTTTCATATTTTTGTGGTTTAAAAAAAAAATACATATGGTTCAGAACGGATTAACCGTAATTACATTGAACCTTATGGGAAAATTTGATTCGGGATGCGACCAAAATCGGTTGGCGACCAAATTCGTAGGGGTCAGACGAATTAACCGTATTTACATTGAACCTTATGGGAAAATTTGATTCGGGTCGCGACCAATTCGGGTCGCGACCAGAGTTGCGGAACGAATTAAGTTCATGACCCGAGGTACCACTGTAATGCTAATCAACCTTATAGAATTTTCATTGTCAACTACAAATGAAGTATTTTGAAAGTATATGGAAATGGTTAATATTAATAGTAATATTAGTCTTTATAGACTAACTGGACGTGATCATCAATGGATGCTGCTTGCTGTGTTGCCTTATTTCTCATTACGAACAAAGCACAAGAACTATAAACATGCAAGTTAAGCTGACTGCCCCAGACATTTAGCTGGGAACCATGCATTTACCTGCTATCTCTTAATTAGCTGAAAGTGCAAAAGTAAATAACAACTTTTCACTTATAAAATATCACTTATAAAAAACTCCAGAAAACAGGAAAAAAGGAGTAATGGGAAATAGATGCTACATTTCAGAACTGTTTGATATAAGTAAGCAACAGACAAAACCCTCTAGAGTAAACCTTCCAAGAGCTCTTTCCTGCTTGTTGAATCTTATGGACATAAGTAGATTGGCCGGCTCTTCTTACTCCAGTTTCTTTTTCATGACCATGGACAGGTTCCTTTTCCCATGATTTTCTTACTTCTGCCCTTGAGTGCTTACGGTCACCTTCTTGGGCCTGCAGGCCTCTCCTCAGCTTCCCTAGCCTGCCCTTGAACACACCTGCCTTTAGTGATTTTTGAAGCATTACATACTTCAATTACATACAAGTTGCAAGAAAAAGAATGAAAACATCCCGGTGTGTGTTTTTTTTCAGGGGGGGAGGAGAGAATGTCCCTGTATACGTATAGGTAAAATAGGGAGGATGGATGGATGGATGGATGGATGGATGGATGGATGGATGGATAGATAGATAGATAGATAGATAGATAGATAGATAGATAGATAGATAGATAGATAGATATTCAGCACTGATTTTTTCTCCTGGGGACACTCTGAATAAAAACATGCATAAGAACCAATAGCAGTCTCAGTTGTCTGAATGCAACCAACAAAAAACTCACTTAATTTCCCTCAGTCGCTTAATTCCACCCACTGAATCCTGAAGATAGAACAAAGGCAACAGAGTAAAGAGAGTGACTGAAATTCTAAACAAATGCAGTACATTACGTCTGGCAGCATTTGTTTCAGGTTTTACTTGTGGAAAACCACATTCTTATTAGTAGCAAAGCACAATATGAAAAAGACGGCTGAAGTATTTACACTGTAATATTGTGTAATTCATTACGATCTCAAAACATGAGAAAAAACAAAGCAAACTAGATATATTTTCCTAAACAATAGTCACAGCAGTAAAATAAACTCCACCTAATTTATGAAAATGATAAACAATTCAGTTTTTCTCTTTTGCAGTTTTTACTGTTATGACTTATGAGATAACTTAATGTGCACTGTGCATTGTTTGTAACACAACTTTACTATTTTAAATGGATAGTAGTGCTGAAGAAAGATGAATAAGAATCAATTCTAACTTCTCTCTTCCTCTGGATCCATAATATTCATGTTTCTTTTTCGTTGAAATACTTGGATCTCCTGTCAGTTTGCCCTTACTTCCTTCAGGGATGTGCAAATATATATATGTGTGTGGGGGGAAAAAGTTGCCTTAATGATCTTGTTTGGATAAACAGAGGGAATAAATAGATTAAATAAATAAATAATATACAGTGCAGGTGTGGGAATAACAAATGCAACATTGACTAATAGCCTGTTATTGAGATTAATGGCAGAAGACCTCCTGAGTTGAACTGCACCACTAAAGATGCAACATCTAACCTTACATTGCATAAATAACTCTCTTATCTCTATTTAGGCAAGTGCATCTTGGATTGAGAAAAGAGTGTTCTTAAATGTTCTTTCTTGCTTTAAAATATTTTTTAAAATTGAAACAAAGTTAAATTTACTACTTTTAATGTTTACATGCTTGGCAATCCAGCAAGAAACATTGGTAGAAAAGAATTCTTGGCTGTGAAACCTGCTGTTGGATTGTTTATTTCTTTTCTACTAAGCACAATCAAAAAAACTCTTGGCGGCTTATAATAACATCAAGTTACATCAACACATCTGCAGTAGAAAACAATAAAAATAGTAAATAACAGTCTAAAATTACCATAAAACCCAATGCATTGAAAAGTCCTCAGAAACAGCACCCAAAATAACCAGCATTAGAAGCTTTGCTAATGAACCAGGAGAGTTGATAGGAGGAAGACTGAAGGCTATCATGACTAACTGCTCTTCTGGATGGTGACACCAAAGCACTGCTGTCCAGTGAAGGAGCTGAAAGAAAAATATGCTGGCTTAAAGAAGTGCTTGAGAGCCACTTTGATGTAGTGGTTAAGGCAGCAGGCTAGAAACTGGGAGACTGAGTTTTAGTCCTGCTTTGGGCACAAAGCCGGCTGGGTGACCGTGGGCCAGTCACTTTTTCTCAGCCCTAGGAAGGAGACGAGGGCCAGCCACTTCCGAAAAACCTTGCCAAGGAAACTGCAGGGACTTGTCCAGGCAGTCTCCGATTGAATGGATTAAAAAAAAAACCCCGCTAACTGCACTTTCACACCCTGTTTTGCCTCGGCAGTAATGCAGAGTAGAGGTTCTTTCCACACCAAAAGCAGAAGAAGGAGAGAGATAGAGTGGGGAACATCTCCTTTGGTGCCCAAGACTGGCAGCTGAAGACCCATGGGTCTCCTGCTGTCAGTTTTCTGATCCCTCTATGGGATGGAGGACTAATATCAAAGAAACAGCCAAAAAAACAAACAAATGGATCATTGAACAAGTCAATCCAGTGTTCTCACTGCAGGCATTAATGACCAGGCTTAAATTATCCTACTTCAGACACATTATTCAAAGACCTAGCTCTCTAGAGAAGGCTCTAATGTTGGGAAAAGTAGAAGGGAAGAGAAGAAGAGGATGACTAGCAGCAAGGTGGATGGACTCAGTTACAGTAGCGATGTTAGAAGACCTGAAAGATCAGGTTAGGGATAGATTGTCATGGAGAAAATCTATCTATATGGCTGGTAAAAGTCAGCACAGGCTTGATGGCACATAATCACATTAAATCAACATCAAAGAAGTCATTCTGCTCTACTTCTCCCCACCTCAGCACCCATGGATTTGGACCACAGTTTTCTCCCTATTTGTATCAAGGTTCAACTTGTACCATTTTAGATCCATGAAGGCAAATTTGACATTTGCTTCATATGCAACATGAAGCTCCCAGTTGTTGTTGTTTTTTAAATACTTATAGAAATCCGCATTGGTGGGCTTTTCCTTCAGGCACTGTAGTAGTACATAGAGTGTATCTATCTGCAAATTTTGAAGAAGAACAGGTATGGCTCTGATCATCTCATGTCTCATTGCCCTAGAGATGTCCCTTCCCTCATTTCCCCTACATATTTGTAATTAGTCACAGATAAAATTGTATGCTATATATCAAACAAAAATCTAGTTGGCTCTGTGAGGTCAGACAGGTAGCTACTTTAAATGGTAGACAGAATAGGGCTTCAGAATTCATGCAGTTCATTTATATCTGCATGATTGGCAAACTCAGAATGAATTATGAAAAACAAATGGTACAGTCAATTATGCAAAATGGGAACATATTCACATTTGTTAAAAACACATAATTTGTATAGGCTGCTTTTTGGACCTGGAATATAGATTGCGTAAGAACAGAATATTTACTGAAAGTCTTGGCGTTTCTGCTTAGCACTGTCTTAGAACTAATTAATATGAACTGCTGTGTTACTGCTTTTCCTCCAAAGGATGTCAGCTTTTTCTCTTCCCTTGTAATTCTGTCTTTTTGGTTTATAAGATTGGAGTCAGGGAACTATTTTCATTTCATTCGTTGGATTTCTAAGCCAGTTTGGAAAAACATTTTTTATACTGATTGATATGATATACAGTACTGTGCAAAAGTTTTAGGCAGGTGTGAAAAAATGCTGTAAAGTAAGAATGCTTTCAAAAATATATATTATAATTGTTTATGTTTATCAATTTACAAAATGCAAAGTGAACAAACAGAAGAGAAATCCCAATCAAATCAATATTTGGTGTGACCACCCTTTGCTTTCAAAACAGCATCAATTCTTCCAGGTACACTTGGACACAGTTTTGGAAGGAACTCGGCAGGTAGGTTGTTCCAGACATCTTGGAAAACTAACCACAGATCTCCTGTGGATGTTGGCTGCCTCAGATCCTTCTGTCTCTTCATGTAATCCCAGACAGACTCAATGATGTTGAGATCAGGGCTCTGTGAGGGCCAAACCATCACTTCCAGGACTCCTTTTTCTTTTTTACACTGAAGATTGTTCTTAATGACATTGGCTGTATGTTTGGGATCATTGTCCTGCTGCAGAATAAATTTGGGGCCAGTCGCACACCTCCCTGATGGTATGGCCTGATGGATAAGTATCTACCTGTATTTCTCAGCATTGAGGACACCACTAACCCTGACCAAATCTCCAACTCCATTTGCAGAAATGCAGCCCCAAACTTGCAAGAAACCTCCACCATGCTTCACTGTTGCCTGTAGACACTCATTATTGTACCGCTCTCCAGCCCTTTGGCAAACAGACTGCCTCCTGCTACAGCCAAATGTTTCAGATTTTGACTCATCAGTCCAGAGGACCTGCTGCCATTTTTCTGCACCCCAGTTCCTATGTTTTCATGCATTGTTGATTCACTTAGCCTTGTTTCCATGTCAGAGGTATGGCTTTTTGGGCGCAATTCTTCCATGAAGACCACTTCTGGCCAGACTTCTCTGGACAGTAGATGGGTGTACCTGGGTCCCACTGGTTTCTGCCAGCTCTGTGCTGATGGCACTGCTGGACATCTTCCAATGTCAAAGGGAAGTAAGCATGATGTGTCTTTCATCTGCTGCATTAAGTTTCCTTGGTCGACCACTGCATCTACGGTCCTCAGTGTGGCCCGTTTCTTTGTGCTTCTTCAAAAGAGCTTGAACAGCACATCTTGAAACCCCAGTCTGCTTTGAAATTTTTGCCTGGGAGAGACCTTGCTGATGCAGTCTAACTACCTTGTCTCTTGTTGCCATGCTCAGTCTTTCCATGGTGTATGACCTGTGACATGAAACTGTCTTCCACAACCTCACCTTAGTAGCAGAGTTTGGCTGTTCCTCACCCAGTTTTAAGCCTCCTACACAGCTGTTTCTGTTTCAGTTAATGACTGTGTTTCAACTTACATGTGAAAGTGATGATTATTAGCACCTGCTTGGCATAATTGGCTAATCATACACCTGACTATAATCCTACAAGAGTCCTGACTTTGTGCAAGTGTACAAAGTGTGCAAGTGTAAGAACTGATGCTGTTTTGAAGAAAAAGGGTGGTCGCACCAAATATTGATTTGATTTGGATTTGTCTTCTGTTCGCTCACTTTGCATTTTGTAAATTGATAAACATAAACAATTATAATATATATTTTGAAAGCATTCTTACTTTACAGCATTTTTTCACACCTGCCTAAAACTTTTGCACAGTACTGTACATAGCCACATATTGTCACACAAATGACTTTGGGTGGCTTACAAGGATTAAAAATACAGAAACCCACAATATATAACCCCAGGTGCCCAAAAATAAACAATAATCCCACTCACAGGAAAAGAAAAAAAGCACACTGATAGCAGTTCAGCTCATCTATCCAACTGTCCCAAATGCCGGGGGAAGCAGCCAAGGTTCAAGGCCTACCAAAAGGCTAAAAGGGTTGGGGCCATCCATATCTCCAGGGGGATGCTGTTCCATGGACAGGTGCTGCCACTGAGGAGGCCCAACTCTGGGGTCCAACAAATGGCATTGTTTAATAAAAGGGACCCAGAGCAAGCCTTCTCTGTTAAAACTGGAGGGATGAACAGAAACATTGGGAGAAAGGTGGTCCCATAAGTAGCCTGGCCCCATGCCATAGACAACAGGAGAAGTAAATAAATAGTATAAAGAGTAAGGGAAAGGAGTGACAAAACCTAGTAGTGCCACTGCTACCAGGGCTGTGAACCAAAGTGGCCAAGTGGCCAAAGATACTCCCCTTTTTAAGAATCATTTGCTTATGATTCAGGATGTATGACTAAAATGAAAACTGAGGAATTGCTTTTTTCATGGAGTTATGGGCAAAAGTAAAGGAGGTAAATTTCAGTTTGCCTGTGTCTTAGCTCAGATTGAAATGAACTAGCAGATAACCTGTTAGGCACTTGGTTCATTTCCAAACTAATCTCTTGTTAAAAGTGAATGACTAGCCCAAACCCCTAAGTTAATGGTAGTTTCACATAGCTCTACCAATATTGAAATTAGGAGTGACTAATTTCTTGATTTTTCTTGACCCGTCTACTTTTCTTTCCCAGAAAGAGATCTTGCTGACTTGTAGCTCTGGGCACTGGGACAGATCAGTGACATGTAACCCTATTGACTGCCAATTTCCAGACCAATCTCACGTCCTTTATGCAGAGTTCTCCTGCCCTAAAGGCACCACGTTCCTGAAGCGATGCTTCCTTTCCTGTATCAAGCCAGCAAAACTCCAAGGTAGGATAGACATTCTCAGGCAGATTTGGATGGCAGAACAAAGTTCCAGAAAATTACACCTGTGTCTTTGCTAATCTTGTAAGAGCATTGCCTGCATAAGTTCAGAAGAAAGTGCTAAACATGTGAATTTTGTTATGTATTTGTATACTGAGCTGCCGCAAGCCATAAAAATAAGAGCCAAGGAAACTCTGGTCCCTTTCAGTCTAAGGTCCACAGCATGGAGCAAAGAAAGAGATACAATGCTAGAGTGGCCACTGTCCAGTGTGCCCAGTCACACATCAGCCGCAGGATGCAGGTTGGTTCTCTTATAGGACCACTGACCTATTCCCACTCACACTGCTGCCTCAAACTGGGTGTCCAAAAACCTCCAGCACACCAAGGATGGGCATACCCAGGTCACAACTGTCATTGCAGTTTATGGAAACTAGCCAAATTGGAGCAGCTGCCAACGTAGTGCTGTCACTTGCATCACTGCCAACATGTAGGATACAGTCAACACCGCCACCATATAGCTACTTTATCAGCCTTCAAGCTACACTCTGCTAGCCAGATAAATCAGCAAACAACTGACCAGCATTGCTGCTAAAAAATGCCCTCCACTAACTGGACTCTTCAGCTATGTGTCCACATTCAGGGCAGATCTAAGATCGTCTGCCAGCCACCCAACCATTCTCTAGCTGTCCAGCAGATCACTCCCAGTGGTCTGCTCCTCACCAGCTTCCTCCCCCCCCAAAACTGCCACCACTACCATTTCTTGTGCTGTGCCAGACTCTCCGGTCCAACTCTCGACCATGAGCACCTCCATCAACTATCCTCCCAGACACCTTCAACATGCCAACACCACCCACCTGGAGCTCCGGCAACAACCGCCTGGCTTTGACTCCATCTTAAAAACAAAACAAACAAAAAGCGGTGTCTGCAACAAACTGCAATGATGCCAGAATGACAACATGTGAATGTAACATCATGCAAATCCTGTATTATATGCTTGCGGCTTGACATCTGATGCAAGTATGTTAAGTCATAGTATTTCTATAATGACTGCACACATATTTTGTCATTTGTCCTTACCCTTCCCCTCTTGGATGCTCATGATATAAAACACATTTTACAGAATGCCATATTGGGGTTTGCATCCTTTATTACTTCTCTTTGAAGTTTTATCTAGTCACTTCCGTGCTGTTGCCAAGAAAACTGCATGGATGTGCCCAAGAAATCACCAGAAGTTGAGCTCAATGTAAGAGATTCTTTACATGTTATAATTATGGTGACAGCAGCATAATTATGGGGGGGGGGTCCATTATTTTCTTTCAAAGTATCTTTGATGAAGCTGAAGTACTGGGGAGGAATTGTGACTGCAAGTGGGAGACACATCTATCCCAGTATGTCCAAATCAATGCTCCATCTGGAGATTTTGAAATTCTGAGAAAAAAAAATTAACAAATGCTAAGTATTTTAAGGAGTTAAGCTGCTGTCCACCAGACCTTGTAATATATCCCTAATCCCCATTTCCCTTTCTCTGAATTTGGCAGCTCTGAATGAGACACTGAATTATTTGGAACTTTTCTTTGCAGTAAATACTTAAAAGTTCCCAGTGAACATATAAGTGCAACAATTTATGGATGAAATGTAAAATTAGCTTAGGCTCCTGGGAAGTACATGGTTCTTTGGGTTTGAGGAAATGGGATCTTCTAGACCCTTCAGTGTAGGCAAGATCAGTGTAGGCAAGATCACTCAGAATCTTGGAATGCACCTGTACTTTAATGCAGTTAGGGTATGGTAACAAAATCTTGAAAGCCTGTCAAAGCCCCTCTCTACTTCAGCTTATACCTACCACAATCAAAGCAAAGTTGTTTTTAGTTTCTTTCTCATGCTTTACAGGACTCAGATATCTTTTCTATAATGGCTTGGCAATCCCCTCCCCTTTCTGAGTGAAACTCACATTCCATCACACCAAGCTGTGAAGGGCATCTCTCTCCTTCACAAGCGCCAGCCATTATACTGGGGACTAAGGATACCTCTTTCTGTTCCTGATTATGAATGAAAGATGCAGTGTGACTACTTGCCTTGCAGTGTTATTGCTTGCATCTTCCAGAAAATAAATGTGGCATTTGCCAGATAAAAGCTGTATTTCACACTGCCAAAGAACAATAGAGAAAGATGGTGCAAACAGAGAGCTTAGCATTTCCTATTGTAACTATTCATTGCTATTGTATACTGTGCATACTACTTGGAGACAGATTGAAGCAGCCTAAAAGTCTGTCCAAATAAACAAATAAAGGGTGAGGGTAGAGAAAACTGGGCCAGAGTACAATTCAGCCTAAGGTTCAAGATAACTGGTTATCCCACACTCTGAGTAGGTTTGTTTCTTTTTCTTTCTCTTGCTTGAAATCAGGGGTTAATCAGTGGATCACCTGCCTGGAGGATGGACTCTGGTCACTTCCAGAAGCTTACTGCAAACTGGAGTGCGACCCTCCAGGCCCAGTTGCCAATGCTGAGCTTTTGCTACCTCGATGCAAGCAAGGGAATCATGATGTGGGATCTGTCTGTCGCTACAAGTGTAAGCCTGGATACCATGTAGCAGAAACAAAAGATGAAAAGCCCAGGAAGTGAGTAGCACCATGTCTCCTGTTGATATTTCTTCTGCTCTGTCTTCTTCCTTAGCATCAGTACTTTAATTTTGAGTTCTTTGGAGCTCTATAAGCTTTGTATTTTGCAAAGGTATGATGGATGTTCAGTTTTATTACTTGCTGGCATTGATTAGCGTAAAAATGACAAGAGGAGATTAAAATAAATCAGCTGAGCAGACTATAAAGGCAGCCTCATCTAGAGTGCATTGTAGTAGTCTATAAAAGGGTAGTGATGAAGGCATGAATCACTGTAGCAAGGTCCTCTCACCCGCATCTTATGTAAACCCTCAACTACATATTATATATTCTATGTATATATGGGTACTATATTCAAAGTATGTAACTGATCCATAAAATAAATGCAATTAAATAAAATATAAATAAAGTATAATTAAAATATCAGAAACAGAATTAACAGTTAAATTTGGTGATCAAAATCATTTTTGCCCTTTTCCTAAATATTGGGAGAATGGGAGCCTAGCCCTCCCCTTGGGGAGTGCATTCATAGCTTAGGAGTAACACAGGCAAGGGCCTCTTCTATGTATCAGAACCTGAGCTTCCAACAGTAGGGGGACCTTCAAAAGATCCTCTCTGGCTGATCCAAGTAATCATGCAGATTCATAGTGGGAGGCACTAAGTCATTCAGGATTTGAAAGGTCAACACAAGCATCTCTATTTGGATAGGCTGTTGGAAACCAGTGCTGATCTTTCAGTACATATGGTACATGTGATCCCTTTATCTTGCACTGGCCAATAGCTTGGCCCCCACATTTTCTACCAATTGTACTTTTCAGAAGTACGGCTGCATAAAATAAGTTGCAGTAGTCAGGGTAGATTGTAACTAAAGTGTAGATAGCCATTATATGTACTGAATGCATATATTCAGAGAAAGTGTTCACCAAATGTACATGAGGGAATATATACACAAAAATGCATGTATCAGGAAGGATCCACATAAAAGTACATATGAATGTTCATGTACAATGTGGTGCAGGAATGTTCTGAAGTGCACTTAATGCTGAAAAATCACTGAATAAAATCAAAATGAAAAGTTGTGCTGTCTCTGTGGAAACCATGAAGTTTCATTGCTTTCATTTGAATCATGTTTGGAAATGAATTATTTCTGAACAAAAGTTTAATCAGATAAGAGCAACACGCTCTGTGAAAATAATAATTAAAAAGGTTGAACACTTATGGAAAGTGGGGGGGCAATTGGTGTTATATTCTGAAACAAGCATTGACATTTGAAGAGCAAAGGTGGAAGAAGCTACGTGCTTCACATTGCAAGGAAGACAAGGCTGATGTCATATGAGATACATAGCCCTTTCTCCTCCTCCTCTTCTATAATCAGGGCTTCAAATATCTATTCAGAAATGAATCTGCACACAATTCATTTTTACATTAAGTGCAGGTGTTGCTATATGGATGAAGGAATGCAAATGCTATCACAGATCTCCACTGGCAATGGAAAGTCAGTTGGAGGTTATATGTTTAATATGCCCTTTCTGTGTTTTAAATGCAGAGGAATGTATGTGCCTTCTCTAGTTTGTCAGATTAGGGCATGCCCTTGACTCTTCCACCTGCTTCACTCATGTTCTGGTCTAAGTTACTGCTGTATACTTAATATTCTGTGAGCATCTTTCCATTAGTGCTAAATTTCCTCTGGTTAGATAAATTTATTTTTAATGTTCCAATTATAGTTACAGAAAGATGTACACAGATTCCTGTCTCCTGATCTTGTGATTGGGTGCTTTGAAAGAATCAAAACAATGATTACATTCAGAAACATGAAAAATAATTAGACATTAAATATGAAAAGTGGTTATAGGATTGCTGTAGGTTTATTCCCTTTTTTGGCTGACAACGTTTCTGGGAGGCTATGACTTTTCTTTGAGAGGCAGAAAAGACTCAGCTGTTATAGTGAACCATTGGGGGAAAAAGTTTCTTCTAGATTGTAAATATGTCTTCACTCCCTCATTTACAATAGGAAAAACATGCTAGTTTCCCTCATACTTCCTGTATGTATATGTATCTGTGCACATTTGTCTGTGGTTTTGCAAAGAAAATCTCAGAGGCTGTTCTGAAATACAGTAGTTGATTAAAAATATAAATTTAAGTCTTCAAAAGCTTCTGGGTGCCATGACACCAGACCCTGTTGCATTCCAAATCCTGAGAGTTATAAATGGTGGCATGCCAGCAAATGTTTGTTCAATCACCTTTCCCAACACTAGTGAACATAGTATCATGGTGCTACATCACATGGGTTGAATGAAGGAAGATCAATAACACATATCCAAAGATACATTGGAAGCTTCAGGAACAAAATACTGAACCTTTCTGAGGGAGGTGGAGTGGAGGTAGACCCAGCTTCATTTCAGGTGCTGTGTAATGGCTGACTTGAGCTTGGGAGGCAGAGCAAGATAAAAATTTTCTCACAAGTTGCCCCATTGGGCTGCTGAACCACTTCAGATGTTTCCCAATAAAGCTAGAAACATTGTGGTCTAAAGGAAAAGTTGATTTGCAATCCAACAGCTTTCCTAGCTCTCCTAATTGTGTTCTTTTAATTAGTTATGACAATGTTTTAATGCAGGACAAGCCCAGGCATTGATTCTTGGCATCTTGAGAACATTATTGAATCTACTAGTACCCCAGGATAATGTGAGCCATTGTAGTTTTCACAATAACTTGGAGTAATACTATATTGGATGCCCCAGATATTGTATGAAATCAAAATCAAATGCTAAAGGGAAGCCCACTGCCTGCCAAAAATAATTTTTTTCCCAAGCTTCCTCAAACTTGGAGCCATCTTAACTGGCTGCTTACAGGTAGTCCTCACTTAATGACCCTAATTTGGATCGGCAACTCTGCCACTAAGCAAAGCAGTCGCTAAGTGGAAAATCATGTGACCATGACTGTGCTTTCCAGCTGGAAAGAGACAGGACTACTCAGTTTCACACCTTTGGCTTTTGTTTGTCTCCCAACCACTCCCCTGCTCTTTGGAATGCTCCAGTACCTGCTTACTATCTTGTACACATTGAAATCCCTCTCCAATTTCTTTGCTTTGGCGGGGGGGGGGGAGGAGGGAGGGTCAGGCAAAGGAGAGATTGCCTACAGAAATCACTTGCTTTTTTTCCTCCTCATCCCCTTCGCAGAGCAGAGAGATTGGAGAGGAAGAGATTTCAAGCGAGTATTGTAGGCTGCCGGCATGATCGCATTGCTTTTGATGTGTAGAATTCTAAGAATATTCCTTCTACCATTGAGAAGTAGGTGCCATTGAACAACAAAAGACTTCTCTGTGTTCTGTCACATAGAATAATCCTGGATCCATACAGTGATATCCCTTAAATGTCCTGAATCCAATCCTTTCTTTTGCTTCCCATTCTATCTATTCCATTCATAAACAACCACATAATGTAAACTACTACTGTATATTTAAGATTAGGCTAATTTACAAGTGACAAAATTACATTTGTCAAAACTCTGTTTTTTATGAAATACAAAATTCTAGATTTCCATATTTATTAAAATGATATTTCTCTGTTGATAAAATTTACATTGCTCATCATATTAGCACATTCACAAGATTGGTCTTCCTTTGCAGTATAAACTTATCATTATGTTTGTAAATACTTTATTTGTAGGTTTGTGGTTTTCTGTCCCCTTAAGTTTATTAGCTAGGTTTGCTAAACAATGATTGCAACAGGGGAGAAAGGCAAGATGGATTGAATCTGCACCACCATCCCCTTTGCCACCACCACTTTTGGTTCAATTTGTTGTCTTTTAAATATTCCCCAAATCTGGTTCACAGACTATCATCTGATAACTCAGAAATATGCATGTTCATATTTTAAGAAACAGATTTGTGTGGTTGTGTGTATTCGAATTATTGTTGACTCCTGGCGACTGCCTGGACAAGTCCCTGCAGTTTTCTTGGCAAGATTTTTCAGAAGTGGTTTGCCATGGCCTCCTTCCTCAGGCTGAGAGAGTGACTGGCCCAAGGTCACCCAGCTGGTTTCATGTGTAAGGTGGGACTAGAACTTACAGTCTCCTGATTTCTAACCTGGTACATTAACCACTACACCAAACTGGCTCTCAGAAGACAGATTACTTGTGACTAAAAGCTAAAGACAAGAGGAACTGTGACAGTGCTCATGTCTGTCTGTCTGTCTGTCTGCTCTTTTCCCTTGAAACCTTCTCTTCACGCTTACCCTCTCTCCTTTTTCTTTCTTGGTGAAAGCAGGAAAGATGCCTAATTACAGTACCTTCACATCCTCACTTCTCCCAGTAGGCCTCCTATTATCCAAACAGGCAACAACTCAGATCTGAGTTAGAAAAGAGTAAAAAGAGGTGGATATGGGGAAGGCAAATGGAAATAAACAGAGAGGGGGCTGGAAAACTTTCAGAAAGGCCAGTGTGGGTGAATTAGGATACAACTAGGATGGTCAAAATGTAGCTTGGCAGTAAGACATCTAACATTAACTGGAAATGTATGCAGGACTTTTCATGTTTTTGCACCAAAATAATTCCAGGGACTGTGCCAAGTAAACCCATTTTTTTCCCCTCGAAAAACGGCATTCCAAATAAATTATGAAAATCATATTCATGTTTGCTTGTTTTTACAAAGTAAACCTGCTCATTTGGCAAGATTTACTTTCATATGCTGAAGGTTTCTGAATCCTGCCAATACCGTATAAAGTTACAAATCACAGGAGGATTTAGTCACTGTGTTTCCAGCTTTGACTGTTATAGCAAGAGGGACTTAATTTTACTCCATTGAAGGATAGTCCTAGATGCAACATGTTCAAAGGCACCTCCCTTTAACATAAATGTGTACAGTCAAGCAGAAAAGATGTGGGCAAACTAAAAGTGAAGAGCATGGAAGCATTGTAAAATCAATTTTTATCTATATTATGGATTGCAGCTAAAAATGAGAAAGGAAAAATAGCAAGGAAGTTGGGGACAGAAGTTATATTCCTGGAGGAATGCAACTGTTTTATAATGCCAAGGATTACTCTATAATTGCAACATTTTCTTTAAACAACCTACCAGCCTTTTTCTTTAAACAGCAGTATTAAGATCTTTGATATTTTATCCAGAAATACTAATCCAATGGACATTCGTAGATTTTCAGGAAATGACCAAATCATAATTGGCCAGAATTTAAAGTATTAAAGAATGTTAATCCAGTTTTTTGCAAACCTTTGATAACTGAGGCAGACTTCTAATTTGCTTGAAAATAGTGGCAAATTTTATTCTTGCATCTCAAAAAGTTTGATTTTATATTGTATAAGAGTAAGAACTCTGTAGCCTCAGTGGAGACCTTCCCCTAGAATTCCTGTAGGAGTCTGTTCCAGGCACACCTTCTCACCAGGTGAGTAATTCTGCCCTTCTCTGCAGTATGATTTAATGGCTATATTCTCACAATTCTTTAACCCAAGACTACCAGCACACAACTGTGATGTTCCCACAGCATGGTATGGACTAACAATTATACTGTATTATGGCATAATGTTATAGCACACTGTATAAACCAGGCTAAAACAATGGCTTGGTTCCCACATTTTGCTGAATGACCCAATCCCAATTTAGCTCTAATCTAGTGTATGATGTGAAGCTGACTATTCAGTTCTTGTTAATGAAAAGCTAAAGTAGAATTGCCCATCACCAATGGAGGCTATAGAAGACATACTGAGGATCAGATGGCTCAAATTCTGTTAACTCCAGAAAATGTTGCCACTGCTGTTTTGCTTCTCTTAATGGGAATGCTATGACTAGTAATTAAGACTTTCTTTTAAAGTAGCCTAACTGTGGAGACCCAAGAGTTTGATTCAGACCAGAATAAGTCATAGGATTTAGAGTATCAAGCCATAGTGTAAAATGTGTAATACAGAAGAAAACAGTAGTTTAAAACTGCTTCCATTTTTTTCTGCTTTATATCTGTAGACCAAAAGTTTGAGCTAGATGTATATGTCTTCCATCAATTCTGTGTTCCTATTTCTGTGGTGGCATCAACCTTTGGAATTAGACAGATGGCTGTAATAACATGTATTTTTGCACAGCTGTATTGTATCTAACTTTTTTGATCTATTTATTATGCTATCAGTTAGGTATTCTGTTTACTGGCCAGCAATATTTAAATATGAAAATAAACCAAAAATTATTTGTCAGTTTAGCAAGCATCACATCCCTTTGGAATGAGCTTAAATTGAGCTTGTACCTCTTTCTTGGGTATCGCTCTTATCCTTGGATGCATTTTATTCTTCACACATATCAACACACTGTACCCTGATACTCAATCCATTGCATAGCATTTAGAATTGCTTTCTAGCAGCTAGAATGCATTCAAATCTGACATTTTCTTCAGTCATATGGATAGTGGATAATAAGCACTGGTTAAAATCAGTGTTCTAGTGAGAATTAATTTGCTGAGTCTGAGCTTGGTTGTTTTCTTGCAAATGTTTCATTACTTGGCTAGGTAACAGCACTGAAGATGTTACCTAGCCAGGTAATGAAATATTTGCAAGAAAACAACCAAGCTTAGAGAACCCCAAGGACTCGACAGTTCAACCCTAAACTACACATATTCTCTTCTCTTGGTAGTTAATTTGTCAAATATCAATAAAACTTTGTATATTGACCTGGGACTTTCCAGTTTACTCCAGTCCTATTGTCATGACAAAAATCAAGCATTCTTCTTGCAGCTATTATTGACTCCGCAGAAGAAGCTTCCATCAGTGACACAGGGTTGGTGGACTTGTTTTTGTTAGGGTATTGGGGCACGTAGAAACATCTTTTTTTAAAGTCATCTGTGTAATTCAACTCACTACTGGAATACATGCAGAAGCTATTTATTTATTTGTTATTTATTTGTTTGCCAGAAAAGCATATGTGTGAAATATATTTCCATTCTGCATGCTTTACTATATGTTTATATATTGTATATATTTACAAATGACAGTTTTATAATCGATTTTTGCCTAAGTCTACCACTAAGGGAGGGAATGTTGCCACAGACCACCCTTTCCCAACATAAAAACTGCCTCACCCCCACATGATAGAATATTATCCTTATAATTTTTGCTCTTCGAGTGAAGAATTAGATGTAAGGGGGGGGTTGTTCCCCATTAATGTTTTACCACACACTGAGAAATGGTGAGAGAATTGGATACTATCAGGGTGATCAGTTTTATTATAATCCAATTTACTATTGACTACTTTTCTTTCTTTTTCCTCCTTTGTTGCTTGGAATAATTGAATCTCCTGCTCCAACAGAGCATGTTGGTTTAGGGACTAATTTATTGCCCTTTTTCTTGGCACCCAAATCTGGCCACTGTTAACATCCATTTGGGAAATAGCCAGCTGTTTGCTGTACGGGTTGTGATGTTTTCAAGATTGACCTTGAGGCCTGCACATCAAACGCGGCTGTAGCAGGGTCTCATCCATCATCTTGTGGCTTTCAATGTTGCCCTTTCAGTGTTGGATGGATTTTTAGAACTATTTTACTTTTGTTCTGGCTCCATTGCTAATCCTAAATAAATGTCTGTTTTTAGGATCAGAAGAAAGGCTAATGGCTCTGTTGCAAAGTAATGTTTAGAGTGAGTTTTAAAACTCTTGTTCCCACTTCCTTTCTTAGTCTTCTTGCTTGATCCTTTTTTGGTGCCTCTCAGTAAACTGGATGCTTAGTTGGCTATGTGAACAGATGCTTAATTCCCCTACACATACAAGCACACACACAATGTTTCAGGGTTAGGTAAGGACACACATATTTTTCAGGCACCTGGTGATTTTCTTTAGAGGATTTTGCTGAGGATTAATGTGTCAGAGTGAACTGCACAGACTAATTCTTGCATCAAGCTTTACTTAGGTACAAAATCACCAGGCGCTGTAACTAACTTCTTTGTGTTGTTTTTTAAGGAAAGATACTTATTGATGGCTGTTGGCTAGTAAGTGGTGATATACTCTGCTCAGTAAGGGGCTGATAGAAACCATTTGGCAGTTTAAATAAAGACAGTGAGAAATAAGTGCTTTTTTGTAGAGCTGGCAAAGAACCATTTTGACAAGCAGCATTTTGTTGTTTATGGATACTGAGTCAGCTTTAAAGACAATCACTAGGAAGAGTCTATGTGCTTGCTTTTCCCTATTCAGTCTGTTTCTGAGTAAATAAAGAAATAAATATTGTATATACTTCACAGTACAGACAATAAATTCTCTAGTGATTGTTCTTGGAATTTCCAACTGCCCAGGGCAGTGGGAAGTGCAAAACTGTTGTTTCTTTCCACCTTGAATCTCCAACAACAGCATGCTGTTCTATTTTCCAGAGCTACTACTGTATTGAGATTACTAAAGCCAGTGTTACTGAGATTACTAATGTCATAATCCAAGTACTTTAGTGATGGTATAGACAGCCAGGAGCTGCTGCTTCCCTGCTTTTGTTTGTGATCCCCTCGAGCTTTCTTGCCTGCTCAAAACAATCAAAGCCTGGCTTACTTGTGGATGGGTTCACCACAGGGTGAGTATATCTTGTCATCAGTATCGTAGGGATGGTCACACAAAGGGAATTGAGGTACTTGTGGACCTGCTGGAGAGCAAAAGTAAAGGCTAAGAGTTGAAAGGAAGAACGCAGATAATATGCTTCCAGGAAAATGGCTGCAGAGGGCTTTCTGTTTGCTTTGCCTGGAGGGGAAACATGGATGTCTGGCTTGGACCCAGAGATATTTGAAGAGTTTGATCGTTGTGAGTTCTAACAGACACTGCCCCTTACAGGCTAATGAGCCCATTGGAATGTCACTCTCCCTCTGATTCTACTCTTCTTCAAACGTTGCAGCTCGGTGCTTGGCTTAGACATTCATATGAGTTTATTTTTTAAAAACTCCTGGCAGTTTAATTTGGGAATGGAATTGCTCTCTGCCCTCTGGATAGAGTAAGTGGAATAAGTTCATTCTAAAAGTAAAAAAGAGTGAGCTCAATCAAGAATACCATAGATAAGAAATGAATTCATGCATTTCTACCTACACATATTAGTTGCTTTTCTCATTATGAATGAATATGTATTTTAAGGTCTCACGTATATCAGTGTCCATTTATCTTCTTTGATGTTTCGTTGTTATGGAAACAGCATTAGGAAAGAACTACAGTGTCAACTAGTGGTGACATCTGTGTCTCCAGAGCAATTGTTTCAAATAACTGACTTTCTAGTTTTCATACTTTTTAATGGAACTTTTAAAACTTCTCCAGTCCTACCTGCTGAATTTCCCTACCTTCTGTCCTACTCCTTTGTGAAATGCTTACTATCTAAGATATAACTGCACAGGAATCATTTTTCCCCTGCAGTGCTGCATGGATGTTGCTGCATGTAGAAGAAACAAAAGAAAACCAGTGCACGGGTACAAAGAAGAGTAATTTTTATTTTTTTTTAAAGAAAGAGTAATTCCATGTCTCCCTCTTGCATGCCTATACTGGGATACAACTAGTCAAGGATTTTATTTCCCAAACTGGCCAATAATATATTTTGGAATTCTCACAGTGCAGTATGAATTTTTTTTTTCAGCTAGTATTTGGTGCTCAGAATGTACTAAAAAATTTTAAAATATGGACTGCCAGATTAGAATGAATTCAGCATCCTATATGCTCCAGAGGCTATCAAAGCAATTGCTTTCTTGTGTATTTTACTTCTTGACACATTCAGTAATACCTAGTCTAAGGAAGAGAGAGTGAGTAATAATTGTTGATAGATCTATTCTTTATGAATTTGTAAAGCCATCTAAGCCAGTGGTTATAATTGCACCTTGTGATAACAATTTCAGTAAATTGAGTGGTGAATTAATTTCCTTTTTCTGTCTTGAAGGTTCTGCCAATCAGATTTCATTAGTATTGGCTTTATGAAAGAGGAAGATCAAAATCTCTTTACCCACATAAGTGTCTACTTTGTCCTCTCTAATGTATGCTTACACTGAACTATCTTGCAGAATATATAATAGCTATAAAGATTGTAGAATGGAAGAGGCCTGTAGATAGAAAAACAATTTCTGGAAGAAGTAGTTGAGGGTCAACAAGCAAAGCAGTGATGCTTAATTGCTTATGAAATCTAGCTTTGAAAGTCCATTAGAAAAATGCTGAAAAACAATTAAATAGATAACCCTGATATGTTTGCCACGTCTCATTAAAAATGTTTACTTGGATCTTCCATAACCATCACATTTTATAAACAGCAGTTATATCTCAGACTGGAAGAAATGTTTGAATATAATGGTAAATCATATTTGTTGAGGATTTGGGGTTTATTATTCATGAGCAGACAGAATGCTGTGTGATCTACTGCTTAATTCTTTTATCAGCAGAAGTAGCTAAACTAACCAGACATCCAACAAACTAACTAGAATCCAAAGACAGAAGAGGTTTTCTGTTTTGGGGTTGTTATGAGTGGGATAAACCAGGCTTTTTAAATTTCTAGTTAGTTTAGCTACTTCTACTGGGTAATAGTGAAATGGATGGCACTTCTCAGGAGTGGTGTCAGGATGCTCAACAGTTCTGGTTTATTTTTATGTCCATAATAGACCCCACATAAGTCCTATACCAAGATCTAAATCTGTAAATGGAATGAAGGGATATTATTATATCTGAAATTCAAGGGGTAAATAAAGTCAGCTTCAAGCAATGGAGCATGCAAGTCATGCCAGGGTGATTTTATACCAGAGTGAGGCTATGATAAACTTGGAGCTTTAAGGTTTAAAAAAACACAAGAAGAACTTATGTAGGACATGAAAGGACATTTACACAGTTAGATGATTACATAGGTTTTTATCTTAAAAGACAAGATTAACAGCTAGAGCAAAAGACATTTGCTATTTGCTTTAGTCAACTTCAAGAATCAAGGAATCTCCTGCTTTGTATCTAGGGAAAGGTCTAGAACTTGGCAGGGGACAATGCAGAGCTGAAGAGCCGTCTTGGGAGTTCATAAATTGTGGAGCCTGGATTAGGAAGAGATCAATTGCTTTAGTAGGGCAGGCTATTGAAAGGTAATAAAAGTAAAAATAGGTTCCTCTTGCCATACGTCTTTTTTTTAAAGACATTTTATAGTTAATAACTGCTATGTTTATTAATACTAGAGTTGATTTTATAACAGTAGAAACTATTGGCTTATTGCTCTTCAGAAACAGTAGTTCAAGGAACTATCTGTAGATGGGTCTTAAGTCCATGAGCAGATGTCTTTCATTAGATCCACCAGAGAGCTGCTGCTTGTCATCATCCTCAGTGAGGGCTTCATGGCTATGCCTTCACCAGGTCAGAGGCTTCTGGGCTGTCTTCCTTTGCAATACATTATATAAGGTTTTGACAAGGCTAAGAAAGTGAACGGGCAGCTTTCCCACCCCTTTTCTTATGAAGTATAAAGTAAAGCAATATTGTTCAGCAGCACAAGTTGCCGTTCCTGTATTTTTTTATTTTTATTTTGTTGGCCACAGAACCTCTTTTCTTTACCAGAGAGATATTAACACGTTGGACAGAATTCAGAGGAAAGCCACAAAAATGACAAAGGGCTGGAGAGAGTAACTTCACAGAGGCCTCTGTGCCAAGCCAAAACTGTATAGTTTCAGGATGATGAAGAGAAAGGGGCACAGGAACTGGCTGTATGTTTCAAATGGATTTGAATAGGAATCAGAGAAGGGGGCCTTGTTAGGGAAGTTGCAAAGTGGAATTTGTTTCCTTGTGGGAATATGAGAGCCTCGAGAAGCCCGAGGCTGAAGCAGGGCAAGCAAACATCCTTTTGGATTATATGGAGCATTGGGGCACAACATAGCTGGCTGTGCTCCTGGCTAAGTGATCCTGCATCTGTACAATTCAAAGGCTGACGTCTCTCCCCCAAAGATAATACTTTGATCCAAGTCAGAAAGCTGATGCTCAGGTGTGCGTAGTTCTGATTTCTAAATTATACTTCTAAAGTATCACTTTAATTTATTCTGATTTGGTAAGCAGGATTATTACCCTTGATTATGCCAACATTTTCTGCAAATATTGCAGTGTTTAAGGTGTGGTTCTTGTGTCTCTGAGTCACTGTAGATTCTTTGCTTAAAATAAAATCAATCCACGTTTTCCAAAAAATATCAAGGTGCAAATTCAAAGGAAATCATGCAGATCAGAACTACAAATTGCACAGATGTTGTTTGTAAGTAAGATGCTCTGTAGTGCAGTATGAAGTTACTGCTTTTTAAAATAACCATGTGTTAAAATGTACTGTTATAAAATAGCATTCAAGTTAACATTGTTGGTCTGCTAATTTGCAAAGTGCCTATGAGTGATTAGCATTGTTGTAGTACATTGTTTTATATTTTGCATTTGGCTTCTGAGTGGCATACTAGGGTTTTCAGTCCTAAAAATAGCTGGACCCAATATACAAATTAAATTTTATTTACTTGTAACGTTGCCATGTACTTGATATCCCTTTGCTGTTACATTAAACATTACATTACAGCAGCCACTTTTGCATGAGCTCCGGAGACTTGCACAGCCTTTAGGCTTCAGTTTGTACATTCCCTCTTCTTTTATGCCAGCCTGAAATGTAGTGCTAAAACCAACTTTTCCCCACATCCTATTATAATTAGGACAACTTAATTTTGTGTATTAATTTTGCTACTGAGAGCACAAAAGTCTTGTATGACCTTCCAATAAGTTCTTGGGGGGATATGTTTCCATACTATTCAGAGAAAGCAGCCAGTCCATTTTTCACCCAAGTTTCGGGGCGGGGGGGTTGGTTTGTTTTTTTTTTAACACATAACTGATCATGGAGCCCTGAACTCAGTGTGATGTTAGGACAATGGCCTTATTGGCTGACACAGAGTCTGACTGAGTCTTGGAATGCTCAGTTTTGTGTACTTAGCTCTTCCAGTGCTCCCTGCCTGGTCAGTCTCTGCCAGCACAAATCTGGGCTTCCATTATGTTGCTGTTTAGATGCCTTCATATACTAAAGATCCTTTCTTCCCCTCTCTGTGGTATGTTTTCAGATGAATCATAAGGAAGTAGACAATTGCAGTGTCTTGCTCATCTTCCATTACTATTTTTTCTTTCTTTTCTCATTTTGCTTTCTAATTTCCCTTGTTTCTATCTTTATCTTTTGCAGAATGCTGAATCATCAGCATGCAACATTCTTTAGCACAGCTACTTCTCCCTCCTTTCCTTTAGCTTCTTGGTTAAGACTTTAGTCACTTACCTTGCATGTAGATTTTTATTTTATTTTACCAGTAAAATGCATTTTCAGGAAAAGTTTTGACCTCATCCCTGTCACTCCCATGTATTTTACAATAGCATTCTATTGCTTATATCAAAATTTCTAAAATCATGTGCTGTGCTCCTATAGCATTTGATAAACATGCTGATTTCTGAGCTTGCTCTGTTTTCCAGCAAAACATAGTCAGGGCTGCAATGCAAAGGCATGTTCCAAATTCTCCACTTGCTGTTTATTGGAGGAGCTTATTCTCACAATGTGGAAAAATAAACCTTTCACATGAAGGGTCGGAATAAAAAAAATAAATATATAGACAGTTCTGTTGGTTATGGTGCGGCAGTACAGTGGTGTCTTCCAGAAGTAAACGCAGCCATGTTCAGAACATGTCCTTGGAGGCTATGAAATGTATTAACAGAGTTGAGAAAAGCAGGAGAGAAAGCACAGGAAAGAACTAGCTATGGGAGGGGCTTGAGATGCAGTTTTGAGCTAAAATTCTTTTGTATTCCTGCCTGAAGTAACCCGTCTAGATAGGAGAGGGAAGGAGAAGGTGGACGTCACAGTGGAATTTGTACTCTTTGCTTGACAGAAGTATTCAGACTGGGTTGCATTCTTTGAGATGCTAGACCTGAATTCCAAAAGCCATCACAAAATACTGTTGATGGCTTAATTTTGGGAGTTGTTGTTTTGATACAGGGGTGCAGTAAAGTAACCACTTCCTCTTTTGTTCCTAAATCCCCAGAACGTTTCTGAATATCCACTGCCTTGAAACTGGCTTCTGGGAGGAAGGGAGCTGTGTTCCTGTGGTTTGTAAACCACCCCCACCAGTCTTTGAAGGGATGTATAACTGCACCAATGGCTTTGAGCTTGATAGTCAGTGTGTGCTCAGCTGTGGTCCAAAGAGTAAGACGGTAAGTTTATGGTCAGGTTGCAAATAGTCCAGATGTGATGGAAAACCTGAGTGAGGAGGTCCAAGGTCATAGGGAGAGGGAGAAGAATCTCAAGCATCTCCTCAGCCTGCAGCCTGAGCATGTGAAAACTAAGAGGATGAGACTGGCACCACCCTAAGGAATTCAGAGTGTTTAGTTGCTGTCGTTGGGGTTAGAGTTAGTCTGGTTAGATTCTGTCTAGTAGGTATAAGCTAATAAAGTAACTGAACTGTTCCTGAATCCTCCCACTGAGTTTCTTGGCTGAACCTGACATCAGGTTTCCATTGGGTTGGGAGGCTGAATTTTGGCCCATTTGGCAGCTTCAGCTTCAGTTTTACCAAATGCTGACTGCCATATTTTGCCCTGCTTACTTGCATCTCTTGAATTTGGTTTTAATCTGTAATAAAAGGAGAGTGAGCAACTGGGCCTGTTCAGCAGTGAGAGGGGGGAAGAGAATTTATTTTCCTGCCCCTTCCATGAATTCCTTATAAAACAATCACACCAATGTATTACTCATTAATGAATGTAGAATGCAGGTAGTCCTTGCTTACCGACTGCCTCATTTACCAACCATTTGAAGTTACGATGCTGCTGAAAATAATAACTTTATGACTAATGCCTGCATTTATGACTTTCATAGTGTCTGTCAGTCAGGTGGTCACCATTACAGTCAGTACGCGTTATCCTATGCCTGACCTGTTGTTTTTGTTTTTTCCCCCTTGCAGAGCATAGAGATTGGAGAGGAATGGATTACAAGAGAGTAAGCAGGCACACAGTGGGGAATACACACTGAAAGGATTGTAGTGGTGCTTGGGGCTGGGAGCCATGAGTGTGCTATGCAAACAGCCCAGTGTGTGCCTGCTTACTCTCTTGTAACCCTTGCCCCTGCTCTGTGGGGGGGGGGGACAGGTCAGACATAGGAGAAATTGCCTACAAAGATTGCTTGTTTTTTCTCCCCCCCCGCCCTTCGCAGAGTGGAGAGATTGGAGAGGAAAGGATTACACGAGAGCAAGCAGGCACACAATGGGGAATACAGTGAACTGTTTGTGTAGCGTGCTCACAGCTGCCAGTGCCAGCACATTACTTTCAATGTGTATTCCCCATTGTGTGCCTGCTTACTCTTTGTAATCCCTTCCTCTCCAATGAATATCAATACAAACATTAATTCCCTTCTTGCTAATTATCCCAGCGCTGGGGTGAACATTCCAAAGGGTGGGGGGAGTAGGGAAAAGGAAAGCACAGTCATGGTCATGTGATTTCCCACTTAGCGACCATTTCACTTAGTGATGGAGTTACCAGTCCCAATTGTGGTCACTAAACGAGGACTACCTGTATTTACTTTCCTTGATTCTGAATTTATAATACATGTTAAAATGCCATGGATTACATCAGTGTGTGTGTCGGAAGACTGAAGAATACCTACCACCTGCCCAAAAATCTTACTTTAGATTTTTGAGATTGAAAACTGATTAATATCAATTCTAAGGATTTTCCCCATAAAACCTACAAAACTAGTACATAGCATTTAATGGATTTTCTACCAAATGGGCAACAATAGTACCAATAAAAATACTGACAAATCACAATCACAGTAGAGCATTTGTACCAATTTTATAAAAGCCATATTTGGGCAATTAAAACTTGGGTGACGTTGACTAGAGCGAACTTGGTAACAAAGAGGGACTTTAAATACCAGGGAGTTCATGAATTAACCTGGTTCTTTTATGCTTCAGCTTCCAATCCTTTGCACTAAAGATGGCTTGTGGACCAAGGAATTTAACTTATGTGAAGAACTGCAAGGAGAGTGTGCACCACCGCAGGAACTTAATTCAGTGGAATACAATTGTGAGCAAGGTTATGGAATTGGTAAGGTTTACAGTTTCTGACCATCCCTTTCACTTAAACTCTGCTATCAAGTTCTATTTGCAGATTTGTGGAATAGGTTATATTTGAGGCTTCAGTTTCCAAACTTGTTTTAAAATTAATGGTCTGAAATGTTTACATTTATAGCACGTCTCTGTTTTCTTTCTACTTTAGCTTTCTGCTGCTGTTTTAAAATCAAATATTCTGCTTAGACATTCATATTTGCAAAACATCTTATTATCAATAGAGCTTTACCACAAACAGTGATTCAGAGCACTCACAATAGGGACAAGAAGGTATTCACAGGTAGGTCCCACAGACAAGCAACAAAAACATTTTTCTCTCTTTGATTCACATTAAATGTTTACTTTGGAAACCAGGAAGAATGGAGGGTGGTGGTGATAGAGAGGGAAGTGGTATAATTATCAAAAGGAAAGATGAAATAATATGGAAAAGGCTGCATAGCCTAGTTCTTACGCATCTCTCCCAACTGTTAGCTTTATTCTTAAAGCAAATAGTCTTTAATCCCTGAATTTTCTTCCATTGAGATTAAGCTGATGAAAAACATCTCCCCGCCCCTGAGTTTTTCCAAGAGATTAGTACATGCAGAGGAGTCTTAGATATAAAATAAAAATTCATTATTCATAAAGGATGGGAATATTAATATAGATCTCAGAAGCTTGCTGTGATATGTTAAGTTATCAGAAAGTGACTTTGGGAAAGAAGAACAGCACTATATCAACCATAAAAAATGATGAATCTCTTTATTTCCTGTTGCTTTAGTTTACAAAAAGAAAAAGAAGAAAAATACAAACAAAGGGAAAAAAGAAGAAAGAAATTCTGTTTTTAAACATCAGACCTTGATCAGATTGGATATTGATCAGTTTTTCCCTTATGTCAGTAAAGATATAATTTATAGGATCTGAAGAGAAACCGGAGTATCCAAGATAATGAAATCAACGGCCAACCCTTTTTAAACATGCTCTGGGGTGTGCTGTAAGCATGTTAAGAAACTTCTGTTGAATTAATATTAGCTTAAGATTGATGAAATGACTTCTGAGTAATGCCATGTGGGACAATGATTATGTGCTGAGATTTTTCTAGCCATGCTTCTAGCTTTTTCAAAGCAGATCTGAAACTGAAATTGGCAAAGAAGAAATAGGTGCAATAAGTAGCTTTGAAAACCTGTACTCCGTGATATTTAATATTCTTTAGGACCATTAATCACAGATTTTTAACATAGGGTATTCCAGTTCTATTCCTTGCATGTAACTGATGCTCCTTGATTGCCTGTTAAAAATACTGCAGATTTTGAATAATCCGAAATGCTGCTCCATATTGATAATAAATCAGGAGCTTTACATGAAGCTAATGCATCTGGACCAAATTGTGAAATCAAAATATGTTTTAATTGAATACACTGTCATTCCACAGTTTTAATTGAAATTACTTTTGCAGGAACTCAGACTTTTAAACAACTGGGTTAGCAATAAGTTGACGTAAAGTGTTAATAGCCCATGATTCAAAGAGAGAGAGGGGGTGGGGGGTGGGGGTTCCCTGCCATTATCATGTGTCATACATTTATCATATGAATAAGATCAAAATTGTGATTCCATGCCAAGATCTTCCATATCTGCTTTGCAGGCTTTCACGCTGGAGTTACAATAGAGTTTTGTATAAAAAGGGTCTTGATTGCTTAGATTCCATAGAGAAATGGAGGTCAAAATGTATACCCAGTAATAAAGTTGAAAGTCTGGAAAGTTAAAGCTTCTCATCATGTCCATAATTTAGATAAAGAAAACTAGAGGTTAGTCCTCCCCTTAAACATTCTTAATATTAAACTGCTTAAAGTACATTAAAGATGGAATTCCTCTGGGTACACAGATTAGTCTTGAAGTATTTTCATTTTCAATTACCTGAGTAACCTACAGTTTACCAAAAGAAATCAGATGATAGCTTGTACAATCAGTGGAATCTTTCAGTCTTTTATATCACAGGTATGAAAGCAAGTTAGAAAAACTTTATTCAAAAGAGCATCATTATGAACTTCCAACTATATAGGTGCATGGCTAGATATTACAGTAGGATCTATATTACATTTACCTATCCAATCAACTAAGGACTGAGATACAATCAAGCTGGGAATCTGATGTAGGATTGGAAGGGGGAGGAGATAATATTGTGCATGTATAGCTTTTGCAAAGTGATATCTTTTGCATATATTTTTGCTTAAATATTTATTTCTTCCAGACTGTCAAATGTAAAAATGGAAACAAAATTGTAGGAGGCAAGAGAAACAGGGAGCAATGGGGCAAGGGGGACTTCAGTTACAGGAAATCCTTGCTTAACTACCACAATAGGGACCTGAAAAATGGTCATTAAGTGGAGTGGTCATTAAGTAAGTCACCACATGACTGGACCTGATTTTACAACCATATTTATGACAGTCGTTAAGCAAATCACGTGGCTTGTAGGCGAATCCACTTCCCCAATGGGCTTTTTTGCCAGAATTTGCTTAACGACCATGTGATTCACTTAACATGATTCGCTTAACGACCATTGTGAAAAAGGTTGCAAATCGCGATCACATGACTGCAGGGGTGGGGTGATGGTTTACGATGGTGATAAGTGTGAATACAGGTTGTAAAGCACTTTTTCCAAGGCTGTTGTAACTTGGATCTGTCGTTAAACAAATAGCAGAGAGGCAGTGAAGGACAGGAAAGTCTGGCGTGATATGGTTCATGGGGTCATGAAGAGTCGGACACGACTTAACGACTGAACAACAACAACAACAACAAAACCTGTACAACTAATAACTGTTGTGTGGAGGTGGAGGGGAAAAAAATAGCATCCTAAGCCCTGGGATGTCATGTAAGCCCCAATCACGTGATCTAGATTTTCTCTCCCTCTTTTTTTTTAAATCAAAGATTCTCACAAACAAGTTGATGAATGAAGTCTCATATGTACAAGAACGATATATTGTTTTGTGTTCTCAAATTGGAGATCATGCAAATCCTCATGGAAGTCCATGGCATCTAAATATCTCTCAGTGGAAATTATAATCTGCTACCTCTCTCTTTTCTGTTCCAGGGGCTGCATGCATACCTTCCTGTCTGTTTCTTCCAAGGGATCCTGTGACATTGCCTGAAAATGTCACTGCTGATACCATGGACCATAAATTAAAGCCTACCAAAGTCCAGGTAAAAAGAAAGGGAAGTGCTACAACTTTGAAAGTGGAATATATTGGCTTTTAGTCTGCTTGCCTGGAACTGTGGAAAGTGTTGACCTAAGGCCACAGATTCTTCCATGATCTGATGTATCTCTCCATCCTGCACTGCAGTTTCTGTAGGAAAGGTATGAGAGTGATTAGCGAGTGTGGCTAGGAGCAAAAGAATTCATGGAAGAAGTTGTTTTTGAAAAGAGCTTAAAGCAGTGTTGTTCAAACTTGGCCACTTTAAGATGAGTGGACTTCATGGCTGGCTGGGGAATTCTGGGAGTTGAAGTCCACTCATCTTAAAGTGGCCAAGTTTGGACAACACTGGCTTAAAGGGTTATGATGTGCAAGATGCCCATCTTCCTCCTTTCGCTGGCTGCATATCAGTATAGCTTGGATTTCCAGTTAAAGGTGCAAGTTTTTTCTCCATACTTACTTAATACACCTCTTCTCAGTGTGTACACTTGGGATTCTAATGTTCTGAATATTTTAAAAAGAAACTTTCATTATCAAAACATTATTACAATCATCCTGAACTGGAAAAGCAAAGCTACATTTTTATCTGGGGAGAATGTCAATTATTCTTTCCCTTTTTAAGAAGTCCAGTCTAGGCCTAGTGTTTGAAAATGATTTGGTTGTGGCTGCAGAGGGTAGCTTTGGCCACAAGCTGTAGGTAACAACCAGTGGAATCCTGTTGTTCTGTTTTTGACTTGCAAGATTGATGTCAGCCCAACAAAGTAGAGCAGACTAAGAAACCAATGCCATATAGGTCAGGACTACTTCTTTTGTAACCGCTATAGTAACAGAATCTTACAAGTCTGAATGTGCTTCCCCCTCCCTTACTTTATCTTCATGTGAACTAGAGTGGGCCTTGTCTGAGATGTTTACTCATGTTATTTTCTTGGCCTGGGCTCAAGCCCCTCTTATCTGACCATTGCCTTGGTAATGGCTCTTCCTCCTGTCCTTCAAGGCCATTCCCTCTGCTGTCTACACCATCCCACATTATCTGTTCTGACTTTTTGATGTGTACTAAGCTTCATTGATTATCTGCTTGCTATTATGAAATATGACACCTGAAGTTTCACCCATGCAGCCAATAGATGAAAGATTGTACTCCCTTGAAAGGTCTTCATGGGGAAGTCAAAACATTGCTAACTCTTCTGGCAATATAGTGTTTTGAAATCATTGCTTCCCATAGCCTATGATGAAGTAATTATGGAACAAGTGGCCAACCAGACTAGCGGTGGGAAAAGACAACAATGAGGTATTAATGGCTGGAAACAATTGGTATATAGATTTAAGAACTTCACTTACTCATGATTTTTAAATAAAGAATGTAGACATACCAAGCACCTTTCTTGCTTGGTTGATACTTGGGAAGGAACACTAGTTGAGTGTCTGCCCTGGTATTCTTTCAAGCTCATTCTGGGAAGAAGAAATGCATAGGTACAGAAAAAAATAGGAAAAAGTAGTCTGAAAACATCTGTGGATTATTTGTCTGCATCCCAAATTATCATGATACACCCTGCTTTTGGCATCCTGAATCTCCGACACTGATGTTTAGTTTTTTCTAGTTGCATCCTCATCGCTCTCAGTGGAATGGCTAAAATACCTCAGATATTATAATTCTGTTGTTTTCTCTAACTTGAGTCTGTCTGAAAATGAAACTGAAGCATATGGCTGGCACAGAGACATTTAAAATAAAAGCAGATTGTGTTGTTATGGAGCAGAATCACAACTTAAGATTATCTTTCTCCTCATGGGAATTTTCAGGATTATCAGAGATTCATTCCTTTAGACACTGTTGTGTGTCAGATTACATAAACCCTGCAGTTGTGCTGCAGATTATGTCCAAACAGGGGAAGAAGGTATTTCAAAGTGCACTTCAGGATATGCTCTTTGAGGTCTGCAATTCTGAAGTGGAATGCTCTTGAAGTTATCCTATTGTTGTTTTTTTGTGAAACATTTTCCCTTCCAGCTTAAACTCCTTTACGAAGTGGAAGTGTTCTCCTGGGAATAGGGAAACAGAAAAGGGAATAGAGAAACAGAAATATTAGGAGGAGGTTTTGTTATTGTGAAACTAAATTATTCCCATTGCCAGGAGCTGCCACTAAACTTTCTTTCTTTCTTTCTTTCTTTCTTTCTTTCTTTCTTTCTTTCTTTCTTTCTTTCTTTCTTTCTTTCTTTCTTTCTTTCTTTCTTTCTTTCTTTCTTTCTTTCTTTCTTTCTTTCTTTCTTTCTTTCTTTCTTTCTTTCTTTCTTTCTTTCTTTCTTTCTTTCTTTCTCATTTTCTTGATCCTTTTGTATATTTTCAAATCACTTCTCTTCCTCGACTTGATGGTCTGTGAACTTCAATGGCATTGTTGAATCATTGTCTCCAAGAGGTGTCTGCCATACAGATCAGGGTGAAGTAGGAAGAACAATGAAGTGGATTAGGGAACTGGGCTGGACTGATTTGGATCAAGCAGGCTGAAATATGCCAACTGGATTCAATGATTATAAATGCAGTAATCTATATGTATTTATAATTTATTCAAAGAAGCAGAAATCATTACATATATGAATCTACTTCTGTTCATTATGTGGAAACAAGCTGAGTATGTCAAGAGAAACACTGAAATAAGTTGAATGTGGTGAGAATGGGGTGCTTCAGAAATGTGTGTGACAAAACGAGATAAGAGTCAAGAATGAATGAGTGCTGAGTGAATGTGGATGGAATACAGAAGGGTGTGCAGTCTGAAAGAAGCACTTTGAGATGGATTGTTCATGTAGAGCAAATGAATAAGGATTAAATTGCAAAATAAATATATGAAAGAAGACTGAATGGTTTAAGATGGGGAAGACTGAGAAAGCTGTGGTTGGAAGGAGTTCATGAGATCCTCAAAAAGAGAAAATTGAGAATTTCACAGAACAAAAGGCAAAATATAAAAGAGTAAATGGAGACTTTAAAAGCAAGGATGCTTTTTAAGTGTAGAAAAATACAGAAAGATATAGTGAAAACTGTAAACTAGTTTTAGTTACGTTTCCTTTTGTTTTTCTTATCTCAGGACTTTACTACGCTTGGCTTAGTATTTCACTACATATTTCCCATTACATATAAATTAGCCTTGATATTATAGGGGTGATGTGAATGCTTCTACAAAGTATATTGATACTTGATCGAAAAGTATAGGCATGTTTTGAGGCTAGCTAAGAACAATATTATTTTCTTTCTATCTTTGTTTTGTGGGGATCGGTAGGCCTACAAGTCAAATGTTCTTACTGCTTTTACTAACATCTTTCAAAGGTAAGTTTGTAACCTAGATTTTTTAAAGAAGGATGATGCAAATCTTGAAATTTTCTGGAATGAAAATTCTTTACCAAATGGGAGATCATGTGTAGAATTTGTAATTTCATGCACATGGAATCTTTAACATTGCATACATATAGAGTCTAATAGAACTTTGGTGAAATAGGGTATATATCATTCTTAGAGTAATCTATATTATCAACTTTTTTGGATTAATATTATGAATAGTATTATATAAGTACCCTAAATAAATAAAAAACTATAGAACGCTTGCTCTTAATCTCTGGCCAATGCAAAACTCTTTTTATCTCTCTTCAGAGTATCGTGTGTACTGGAAGACTGGAATGGTATCCCGATCCAAAAGCTATTCATTGTATTACTTCTTGTGAGGTAAGAAATATTCTGTCTGTCTGTCTGTGTCTCTCTCTCATCTGCCAAAGGAACATTTAGGGCAAAACTTTTGTGCCTCTGTTGCCCCGCCTGTTTGGCCCTAATGAGGTCCTTCAGATTCAATCCAATCAGATGGTTTTTTATTTAATGAATGAATGAATGCCTACTATGTTGGCCTACCCACTTTGGAGGGAGGACTCTGAAAGCCACAAAAGGGTTGTTGACAGCAGCAAGTGGTCCCTGGGCTGCATTTTTACATCCCTGAGCTTGATCTAAACATGCACCAGAAATGTCTTCTGTGATGATCAAAGAAATGATGCCTCTTCAAACTGAAAATAAATGAATTTTCTACTGTTCCTGTAATCCATCTGGAAGAAGAAATCTGACCTCTTGAGTAGTTCATTCCCTGCTGCAATACTTTTTTAATCTGCATAGGATTCTTAAATTAGGGAGTGTTCAAATGTGTGATCTCGCACTGCACTTTGAATTGGTATAACCCATTCTATCATGTCTGGAAGTTCACTCATTTCTTCTTTCATTTTGTAAGTAGAATCAGTCTGCATTTATTTGGGTCAACTCTGGATTAAAATCTAGTGCTGATTCTAATTGCTGAATAAAAAGTCTTTCTCCATGTTCTTTTGTCATTTAACAAGTAAAGACTTCCTAAGGCATATGGGTGTGATGTCCGAAAGCAGTTAGCACCTTCTCAGAGAGATTCATCACAAAGTGTGGGGTTATATATATATAATCCTTGTTCCTAATTTCCTAGCAATTTTGGGAACCATAGTTCTTTGAGAAAAACTAGGGAGAGGATTAGTAATAGAGGTCTCCACATTTTATCAAATGACATACAATTTTAAAAAATGCTATGGTAGGTAAATTGCTATAATTCTGATTCTGGTGTGCCCTTCGTGTTGTGGTCCAACGAGACCCTTTTCCTAGTCTTAAAAAAATGGCAACTTTATGATGTAATTTGGATTACTTCTAACTCTTCTTTCTTCTTTGTCTGATGCCAGAATAGCTAAACTTTGTTTTTCCCCTCTGGCCATTAATCTTTCTTTCTGACTTTTTCAGTCTCTCTGTGCCAGGAATTAAGTGCAGTGAGGAGTGAAGCATGTGTAAATTCACAAGGAGGGTGCAAAAAAGGGGAAAGGGAAAAGCATTTGGAAAGTTCATTAGCCATAATGATAGTGGTGCAATAAACTTTGAATTACGGATGCTCCAGGTCACTTTAGTCTTGTGCTATCATGAGAAGAACAGATGGCACAGAAAGCTGTTTCATGTTTCCCTTTTTGGAACTGGCCTTTTTCAAACAAGGGCCAAGTGCACTTTTTTCTTCTTCTTTTTCCTCTCTCTCTCTTTTTCTTTTTTGTTGCTGAAAGCAGAATTTACACAAAGCCATCTTATTTTTTCTAATTTAATATTCTGGAACAGATAGTTGTCTATCAAATATGACTAAGAATTTCAAATATATTTGTTAATTTAAAATTTCCTTCAGTCCTTGTCCTGAGATCCTCGTTGTTCTCTAAAAGAAATCTGGGAATTGCTTTTTCTTCCCTCCCTGCAGATTTTTCCCCATGGTTCTCTTTCACTTGTAAGAAGCTCCTCATAGGCAGATATTATATTATTCTGGTGATCAGATGCAAACAGAGAACACTACCACAAAAAGCAAAGCCAGTTGGAATACTGTCAGCTGCCAATTCCTGTCTTAAACTCAAGTATTTTGAATCAACCCTGGAGTCGAGTCACCTGAGTTACACGGTGGGATTCAGAGGAGATATCAGTATTTTGTGAAATCACCTCAAGAGACCAAAACAGAGGGAGAGACAGGCCATGGTTCTGATATAGTCTGGCAACTGTTCTTTTTAAGTTTTTGAGGAATGGGGTCTTCTGCTCATATCCCCTTGGAGCTCTTTCTAGCTACGATGTTTGAAAGCAAGTGGAAGTTGAGATGGGGAATAGATACAAATTGCCATGCAAGCTCTAAATAGTCATCTCAGTTAAAAATAAAAAGTCCCAAATTCTCTGCCAAACCCCATTTTTAGCAGCTTTTCAGGCCTCCACTCCTCTCCTCCCATGACAAGTGTGGGCCTTGGTCACCAGCAGACTGCCGTTCTGTAGAAAGCCTACTTGAAGGCAGTTTACAGTGTTGAAACAAACGTATATTGAAGTAGAAGCCTTGGCGTGTTACTATGGGAAGTACGGCAGAGGGCTTGTAGTTAGAAAATAGAGATTGTAGCATATAGTTTGGGCATAAGGCAATAGGAGCTTTTAGAAGTATATGAACATGCATCTTTCATAAGTTTGGTGCAAGGGAAATGAGGTGGCAAAATAGGTTTATAAAAAATCCAAATAGCAGAAATGAGCTGCAGAAGGAACACCATACCAATAGAAGCAAATGTGGGCCTGGAAACCGGTTGCTCCTTCAGTGCTGCAAAACAATCAGTCATCTGCAGTGAAGGGAAGTGCCAGTTTCCCTGACATCCATGTTACAAAATTTGCTTGTTTACACATATGTATGCACAAAGGTAGGCTGGATTTGATGCAGTGAGCCCTGGATATGGCAGTTAACTGAACATCCCCAAAGGCAAAGAAAGAAACAAGGTCCTTTAGAAGCATTTATTTTATTAAAATGACTGATGAATTTAAATCATAGTTCAGGGGATTTAGAATCATATGTCCAAAGATGCAAAAACTGAAGATGTTAGCAGTAGAATTGGCCTCTTCTTTGATTACCTTCCATCTTCCCAAGCTTCAAGGTCTTCTCCAATTACTCGCCTTTGCATTATGTGTCCAAAATATCTAAGTTTTAGCTTCATTATCAGTGCTTCAAGTTAGTTTTATTTCATGTTGTATTGCATTATTTGTTGTTGCAGTCCAAGGTAGCCTCTAAAATTTTCTCCACCATTACAGTGCAAGGAAATATATTTTTCTTGGCTCAGCCTTTCTGATGGTCCAGCTTTCACAACTGTGTGTTACAATTGGAATGAGCACTGCCTTGACAATATATACCTTTGTTATTTATGTGATATCACTACACTTTAATATTGTGTCTGCATTTGTCAAAGTCTTACATACATGCTTTTCAGTAAATTCATATGACTCAGAAGACACCAGTAGCAAAAACATCAACAAAAGATATGAGTTTTAGATTGAAATCTAGGGATTTGGTTTGATTGGGTATGTGCCACAGCTAAAGCCAAATGAGTAGAAGTACATAATACCTCATCTTCAAGAGCTAGTGACTTTTTCAAAAGTCCTATGAGTTCCTGCTTAACAGTTAGAAACAGGTGTCTCAACTGGACAACCAGTTGAACCATCCCAAAATATCAAAAATAAGAACTGACCCTTATCTTTTACTCTGTCTCGAAAGATTCTGGTAGGATGTTTAGATGCTTGGGCTGAGGTTTCAGGGATCATCTGAGTAACTCAAGTTCTCCTCAGAGTGACTGCATGTGACCTCTTCTGGGATCCACAAACAACTTCTGCAGCTGCAAAACAGCAAGATTACTGGGGGTAAAGTGGAAACTTAATTCTGGCACTCCTTTAAAGACTGACTCTGGTTGGGTCGAGTACTAACCTCCTTACTCAATTCCATTAACTCTTCTCTCCAGATCCCTAAGGACTAAAAACCTAGAAACAAACCAGCTAATTTCTGCCCAAGTAGCCTTCTAAGTATTCTCAGAAAACTATACACTAGTTTCTGACTGACTTGCTGATCCAGTCATAAATTCAAATCTAATAAACCTGTCATTGAGTGTATATGATCACTTATTCCAACATCAACAAGAAGTTGAGAGTTCAGTAGGTAGAACTGCTTTGTGAATTGTTTTACTTCATCAGTTTGAATCAATCCATCCATTGTTTGAATATCCTGTCACTGAGCACTGTCTGGGGTGTTGAACCAGATAGATTTCTTGTGCCCATCCAGTTAATTATATTGGTTGATTGCTAAATTAAAAGGAAAATAAAACAGATTAAGCTAGATCTGTGTCAGTTCAAAAACTGTGTGGCATTACTGAAATGCATGTAAGGATCTCTCCAAGGGTTTTTAGATACAACTTACCTGAGTAATAATTTTAAGGCTGTAGTAATGAGACCATAAAGTTTTGTGGTTCATTTATCCCTTCATGCTGGAAATTAACCTTGCCTTCCAAATAAGTCCATAAAGGTTATCGTCCTCTTGCTTACAAACACTATATAAATCGTTTGTGGAACATTAAAAGCCTGGAAAAGAAATGGGATCTCATTTATATTTTTGCAAAAATGCTGTTTTGTTGGCACTGATGTGGAGGAGTAGCTATTTATTTATTTAGACTTTAATTAGGAAACACAGAAGAATGCTTTCTAGGCCTTGGTGGAGACTTCTCATGTTTGTCAGGGGATGGAGTTCAAACTGTGAAAAGCTGGGAATGATTTCCTGCTTGAACAACAGTTCAGGATCTTCCTTTTATCTCTTTTATTCTGTGAACCTGAATGGGAACTCTGTAAGTAACTGGAAAAAGATGGGTTGTACTTCCTCTCCTAGGTCAGAGAGAAGAAGCAACTGGGTAAAAGAGTTTGCAATACCTGTTTGTTTGCTCTGAGAAACAAATTGTCATGCATTACAGCAAGATTTATCATGTTATTGTTTGAGAGCATCTGTGTGTGCAGAATAGTAATATTTGGTGAGTACAGAAAAAAAGGAAAGATAATTCAGAAGTATGAGACAACTGTAGTCAAGTATTTCTGCTTTGCAAAATGCTAAACATTACTCTCTGTTGTGTTCTGTCTCTTCAATATATTGTTCAGCTAGAATCCAGATTTCCAAGAGCAAAATAATTGAAACACTAAAAGTGCGCTGTGTATTGGCTCTTACAGTGGTTATTTTATTATAGCATTCCCATTATATCAATTATGGTTTAGAGTTCATTCTGGCTTATTTTAGGTTAAGTGATGGAAAATCTAACTGAAGTTCCAAGCATGCCAGAATGTGAAGGACCTGAGTTCTGGTTACTTACCATTCCAAGTGGTCCACCCACCCTACAGTTCACATTACTTAGCAATAGTTGGGTATAAACTGTGGTTTGAACTAATTTGAGCCCATGATTTCCAACATATTTTAGGCATCACTTTATTATTATTTTTTTTGCTTTAGTTTTTCCTCTCATTATTTTTATCTTCCATTTTTCCTCCCATACAAATTTTTAACATGAATTATCATGGTTGCCCATGAATAAATGTCGTAGATGCCCAAGTTTATCCCAGCTTGAATATATTTTGGGCCATTTGAAGTGGTTGGGGGGAAAGCAAGAGTCATATAATATGAGGACAACTTATCTTTTCCTCATCCCAGCATCTCCTCTGTACAGATGCTGATCTGGAAGTCATTTTAAACCAGCATTCACTACAATAGGCAGTTGGTACCTGTATTTGGAAACTATATAAAATGTGTTTTTCTGGCTTTACAAATGAATCATCATCTAGGTAAACAAACCGTATTGTTTGGAGTATGGCAATAAAAGGGGGAGAGGGTCAGATTATCTCTCTCCTTAGTTATACTGGTTCTCTTCCTTACCTGCTGTTCTTTAGGAATTCAATAGAGGGGTGATGTTGCCACAGCATCCTCAATAACCTTGTATCTTGAACTTGGTCACAGGCATAATGCATCAAAACATTCCTCCTTGGTTACATAAAAGCAAGTTCTTTTATTATAGCATTTCAAAAAAGGTTGTAATGGTGACTGAACAGGGTCCATTTGCAATTAAGCAGTATAATTCCGCTGATGCTGAGAATTATTCCACATTTTTCTTAAGATGGTATGATGGTGGTCAAAGATGGCTTTCCTGTTGGATATATCCAGTATTTGTTTTGCCAAATCACATTTAAACATGGTAATCTATTAATGATAGCAAATTATCACCCTCTCATTAACTTCATATAACTCAAAATTATATATGAACTTGATTTCATTTAATTTAAGTTGACTTCTTTTGAATGTCATGAATGGGTATCATTTTGTGGTATCACCCAGCATAATCATTCCTTGGAGTCATTTGGTCATCTGTTTATGTAAGTCATGCACATCTGCATTTTCAGCCATGATTGCCAGATCGGTAATATGTATATATGTTTATTGATTCTTGTCATTGAAGATCCTCAATAGAGCTGCTTAGATTTCCTTTTTCTCTTCTTCTACAAAAATCTGTGTTACCATAAATTAGTTGTTTCTAACGTGTGGATGCCAGACATAATTGTTTGCTATGTTTTTCTCTGTTGCTCTTTGTTCACCGAATGCTTTTTTCTCTTTATAGCCTTTCCATGCCGATGGGTGGTGTGACACCATCAACAACCGAGCCTATTGTCAGTATGATGGTGGTGACTGTTGTTCCTCCACAGTCTCCTCAAAGAAGGTAACTGAGAGGCTAGTTATCCATTTCAGAAAAGGGAATATGCCTCATATACTTGCAGATAAGCCAAGAATTTTAGGTGCCAAAATGCGCCCAAAAGATCCGGTTTGGCTTATCCATGAATATATACAGTAATACTTCTTTAAAGTGCTGCATTTCCTATATATACTCGCGGGTAAGCCCATCCGCAGATGAGTCAACCCTCAAATTTTTAACCAAAAAACCATGAAAAATGTGGGATGGCTTATCTGTGGGTGGTGCATTTTTCATGATACTTTAGTTAAAACGTCGAGGCTTGGTTTATCTGCAGATGGGCTTATCCGTGAGTGTCCATGGTAACTTACATTTATCGGTAGAGTCCTGTTCCAGGACTTCTGTGTATAAGTGGTATGCTTGGCCTGTTGTGTATAAATGTAGGTGAGGAATTAACCAAAAATGAAGATGAAGGGTTTTGTTAGTTTGCTTGCTTTTTAAACAATCATGGCAAGATCCTTCCTTTATAAACGATGTATTTTAGGTGGCCCAGAGGTATCAAAAAGAGGACATTTGTGTCATTTGCCAAAGAAATCCTCTCAAACGTTCAAGGTTGCTCAAAGGATGGCCCTGAAGAAGTTGATGGCTGGTGTAGAAAGCACAGGCAGAATTCACAGGGTCTTTTTCAAGTCATGCTACACATACAGTGAGGACAGGGAACTCTCCAAAAAGAAACTACTGACTGTTGGGGCAACACAAAGAGACCAGCCCATAAAAGTGTCTCTGGCTTTCCCTAACTACTTCTTGTGATACTAGATCTCCTTTAAGGGCAGCTCTTTCAGGTACTTATTGTACTGAATGAGCTCCCATTTCCTATAAGGCTATGGATGAAGACAAATAGAGCTCCAGGTATATACAGATTACCTTTTTTGAAAACATTTATCATAGTGCACAGGTAAAACTGGTGTGTTTCATCCTATGAGAAGTGCTTCATGAAGTGTGTTACAGATTTCATCAGTGGCAGAACAGGAGGGGTGTGCATGCTACATTAGATTTAAAAAGCCGCCAAATCAAGAAGACTCAAGGTGGTGTGCAGAATAAAAATCATAATCAAAACACACAAAGAGAGAAGTACCAAGGCACTGAGGAACTATGCAAAAAAGAATGTTTCAACCCCTCATCATCAGTCAAGCAGGATCACAAATTGGCACGGCTTCTGGCCTCTTTGAAAAGCCATGTTTTGAAAGCTTTTCTAAAGGAGAGGAGAATTGAGGGAACTATTTCAGCCCTTACACATAGCATCTCTCTGCTGATCATTAAAGCAACTCCTTTGTCATAATGCAACCTGGGGAAAAAAAGTTGCTCTAGTGGATAACAGAGAGAACTATCATGCTTTTTAGCAAGCGTGCCCTGTTAGGTTTCCCAAATTGAGCAGAACCTGTAAGCAGATCAGAATTTAGTTTCTGCCATTGTTGCATACAGAAATGAAACTATCTTAAGCCAGTGCTGCAGGTGGAAACTGATTTGGTTTTATTCTGTTTCAGTTCTGTCGGTACTTTTTCCCCTTGCTCTTAGAGTTCTGCTCTCTATAATATATTGGATATCATCTTGGATAATTTGGGGGATGAATGGCTGATAAATAGTTCTAGTACATATAGTTCTAATTCGCTGAGTTAAGCCTCTGTTCCTAAATGCCACCGTTCTTCAAATCCTTCAGGTTGTTCTGTTTCCTAATGGCTGTGATCAGGACGAGTGCACCTGCCGGGATCCAGCAGCAGAAGAGAATCAGTAGCAGCAGCAGCAGCAGCAGCCAGGACACGTTGTGCTGCCAAGGCTCAAAATGGAGGGAATGATGAAGGCTTGAAGGAGAGCATAAATAAGAGAACTGCAAAGGCTGAGGAAAAGGATTCAGGGGAAGTCTGGTCATAAAGGCCCTGCACTTGATGTGTAAGTGCACAAAGGAGAAAGGAAATTATGAAGAAAGGAGAGGAGAGCGAGCAAGAAAATGAACACTTTTACCACCTTTGGTCAACTTCTTTTCCATCAGAACTGAAACACAAGATAGCCTTGTCAACTCTGCTGGCAAACTAAACTGGATCTAAATGGAGCCTTGAAGCTTCCTTCCTTGCATTGCCGCGTCAGTGGTTTGCCACTTAAACTGTGTCTTTTGCTCTGACGTTCATCGGTATGCTCCCCTCTAGAGCTTGATTTAGCAAAGCGGGGAGGGAAATGTGATCTGTCTGCAAATATTTAAACATAATTTTATTACAAATCTATATAATATTTTATTTGCTATTTAGTAAGCTAAAACATGCTGCTGTGAAATACACTACAATAGAAATGCGGGGTCATGTAACGAACTTTCCCAGAAATCCAGCAAATTCCAAGGGTACCTTATAAATGTCCCAATTAAGCGGTAAATGCTTTTTTCTTAAATTAAATCACATCAGGCTGCAGAGTTAAAGTCATGTGTGGGAATGCTTTTTTGGTCAGCAGCTGCCTGCCCTCCTAGCACATGGAAACAATACCTGCTTTTTTACTGGGCAGACATAAATACCCATCCCTCTATTTCCTAAAGCACAGAAATGGAGTAATGAATAGTAAGCTAAAAAAAATGGAAGGCATGAGATAAAAGAAAAGGAAATATAGCTCAATGTATTTTAAACCCACACCATTTACTATACCTCTCCGCGCATTTCTACCCTTCCAAATCATCCTTCCTTCTATTGTGTCATACCTCGCTTTATACTAGTTGGTTCTTTCAACTTCCCACCTCTTTCTTTCAGAAGATTTCATCTGCTCCATCCAACCTTTCTCTTTCTTCCCTTACTTTTGACTCATTCACTCTTTCTTCATATATTTATTTTGCAATTAAATCCTCATTCTCTTTATAAGAGCATACCACCTCAATGTACTTCTCTTGTATTGAGTCAATCAATGTTTATTCAACATCCATTCAGTCCTGACTCTGAAGACACTTTTTAAGCACCCCACTCAAGCTATATTCTGCTTACCTTCACTTGGATGTATCTCCTGACATTCTGAACTCTCACTTCCTGATAACAAAGAAGGCAGAAGCATGCTGTTAAGCAAAACCACTTTTGCATTTGACAAACATTCATTCTGCACAACAGACCAAATACTACCCATTAGCTTTTGCCTAGCATTTTCATCTCTTAAAAATTTTCTATCCATTTCATTTTCCCATCTTTAGTAAACGTTATAGGGAGATACATAAACTCATTTACTTCCTCTAGTTTTTTTTAGCATTTATGTAGGAGTAATAGACATGCTTCAAACACAACTACCTTGATCTTTGATACATTGATTTTTAAATCCACATTATTTATTCTGGCAGTCTACCCATCTAACATTTGCTGCAAATCGTTCACACATGTTGCCAACCAACACATTTCAAGGATTCCTTATACAGTTATCCATAAATACATTAAGCAGTCAATGGGACATGACCCTCTATTTATTCTCACACATGCTTATTTCCATCACCACTCTTACCACATTCAGCAGTCAACTTTCAACTCTGCTCATTCAAAACATCCATAATTCAAATTTATTCACATTATTATATACTTTCTCTAAATCAGTGAGTGCATAATTTGGTTTATGTTTCATTTTCATACATTTCTGCTAAGAAGCTAAAAACTGGTTGCTCACCCCTTGCCTGTTATAAAGCTGGATTGCTTCTTATTGTATGTTCTAGCCATTCAATTAGAATTCTGCCAAATATGTTCCCAAGTACACGTAACAAACTAATCCCACTACAGTGTGTTATTCAATCTTGCTATCTTTCCTTGAACAGAAATAGTAACAACATTCTTCCAATTATCAGACTCAGATGCAGCCTTCCCATTAAATGAGCCAGCCATTCTGTAAGCAAATCACATCTATATTTTAAAATTTATACCATCTACACCTGCAATTTTACCATTTCTCAACATTCTCAGAGTATTTATGATAGCCCTTTCATCATTTTTCCCCCTTGGACACTAATATTTATAGTATTTTTATATATATAATTTTTATTTAAAATTTTGATTATAATAAAATCCAGTGCAAACTAAAGAAAGAAAAGCAAATAGAAGGAGTAAAAAGTGGAAGAAAAAAGAAAAAAGGATGAAAAAAGAAAAGTAAGAATATAGTAAAGAGAAAAGAAATATAAAAAGAAGTTACTTCCAATCTTCATCACAAGTATAAGCAAATTTAGTAACTCTTCACCCCCCTCTAAGGCTACAAACATTTATCTCTTCATCCCATATCCCATCCCTTATCAATAAACAAATCCATAAAGCACTGTCTTTTCAGTCCTGGTGCCAGCAGAAAGTCCATAAAGGGTTACCAGAAGTAACAACATATCTTATTTTAACCTTGATCAAATAAACCAACTTTTTATTCCTTCGTTTTACTTCTAATAGTCTTAAATTTTAGTTCAATCAAATATTGTCATAAGATTCAATTTCTCTTCATTTCTTCTTTGTCCCATCGCACAGAGTTCTTCAAGGCTTTAACAAATCTTTTCTCTTTAAGAAAAAATAACCCAGGTCACTCTCTTGGTTTGTCATTTGTATTTCCCTTTTAAACTCAGCCAGTTTCTTTTGTAGACCCAGTGAAACATCTTTTTCTAAGTCATTATCTTGGCCTGTCAGTTGTAAATCCACTTTTGACACCATCTCTGTCTTGTCAGATAAAATTTGTTCTACATCTGTCATTTCTTCAATAATAACTTTTGGACATAGACTGTTCATAGAAGCTGACATCATTACTGACATTGTTGATATTGTGGCTACTGTTTTCTGATTTCATTTGTCAAAAGTCTTCTTCAGTATTTTCATTGTTATAACACTTTGCAACATTTTACAGGCTTGTAAACCTTTCCTCTACCTAAAAACTAGTGTCCAGATTTTGAAATGAAATTGTTTATCTTTGTTTTGTCTTGTAAAAAACAAAACACAATCTATTTCCCACCAGAAGCTGTTTGTATAATTAATTCCAAAATCTTATTGTAACAGTTTCAATATTCCAATTTTATCTGGACTCTTAATCCATTTACTGTATAACCTTCTAAGATCAAAATCTTATTTAGCTTTTTGCTGTTTATTTCAGATTCTTTAAATTCTTAAGTGTATGATTAAAAATTTCTTTCATTCAGGAATGAAGGCAGACTCACCCAGTGTTTTCAGACTTGTTGGTCTGAAGGTCTATATTAGCTTAGAAGTAGTTAATGAGCAATTTTTGAAAGTAATTAGTGAGGTTTGCAAACTTAGCGTCCTTTAAAAGGTTCTGCCATGGTGGTGATCAAGATGGCCAATTCCGTTGTCTCCTGGCACTCAAACCCATAGAAAACCACTGTCCTGTGCTCTCCTCATGAGGGACAGCCATCTGGAGCACATGTGAACAATCTCCCATCATCTCCTTATCTGGAGAGGTTCCAAGGAACTGGTTTACTCACTGGTTCTTTGGTCTTTGTCGTGGTCATTGGCTCCACTTTCACAGAGCCATCTTCAGTTTGTCATACATCCCCTGGAAGTCCGGACACTAATATTTACAGAATTAATTTCAGATCTACTCTCCAAAATATCCCTGTCATTCTTCTACAAATATCTCTAGCTCTTCCAACTTTTGCTTCAGCTTCAGCCCAAAATTACTCTGTGTTTTCTCTGCCTCTTAATTTTACCATCCCTTGCTCTCTTTTTCTCTATATGTATATTATACAGTATCTTTCATCTGTATTTTTTGCAGCAACTATTCTTTTATGTGCTTTTGTTTGCTTTTCTTTCTTCACTTCATTTAGCATTCTTTTTCATAATTCCCATTAGCTTTTCTCCACCCGCTTTTGTGGCACTCTGTAATTTTTTTCTTTTGGTTCCCACCAGCTTCCACATCTTCTTTTTATGTCCATTTCCATTCATTCTGTTTGAGGAGTAATCTACCTTTCAGTACTTTTCATACTGAACTTGTACGTCCTCTTCTTGCAAGTCAGAAAAGGAAAGGATAAAGGACACAGTTATTTACTAATTCTCTTTTAGCCAACTTTGTAGTTTGGTGTATAAAGATTGTATGTCTTCAGGAAATAACAGCCTGAAGAGATACCATCCAGGGCAAGTCCACTTGATTCTGCTCATTGTATATACTGGCCACATCATGGGTATTTAATGTATGCCTCCACATCTTCCTTCAAACTCAAGATATATATAATGCCTGTAAAGGAAATATGACATCAAAACCCAGAAATTAGAAGTTTAGCTATCTATACTATAACATCACAATATAAAAAGGAAAAAAAAAACCCAGTTCTTAACAATTAGTGTATTAAACTACTCTCCCAATCCATGTTTTATCTATTTAAATCCAAAAAGACAATTTTTTGAAAGCTTTCTGAATGGTCACTACTGATAGGCTTTTCCTCATCACTAGGCATGTGTAGATCAGATACTGTCTAGCATATGTAATATTTAGTTCATGGTGCAGAATTCCAGTAGGGTCGTTCTTGTGATTTTTTAAAAAACATATTTTGAATTTAAAAATCCATACCAAAATTTGTCATGCATCCCTTGAGTCTGACACCTTAATTGCCTCATTTTGGTCCTCTTCATCTGAGGATGACCATGACATCTGTAGAGATAATGGGGTGACTTCATCTCTTTCTGGCCCATCTACAATTTTTGAAGAAATTTGAATGCTAGTTGGACTTTGTATATGAAGATTGTTAGTATTGCCATGGACCTGCTGGGTACAAAATGCATTCCCAGGAGGATTCGTAGTGCAATTCTTTTGTGTCCCTATTATCCCCAGTATGTTACTTTAAAAGCCCACAGGAATACTATTTAGTTAACATAGTTTAATGGGTTAAAGGACCTGAACATAGTGAAATAGTTCAACACCCAGAAAGTTCTGTGTGGCTTGTGACCCTCTGTCTGGGTTCAAAAGCAAATGGGGGGGTGTGTGCAAAATTGGGGGGGGGCATGCACACACAAAGCAGGACTGATTCTAGGAATTGCTACTTAAGCCAACAGTTGCCTTATCCAAGCAAAGTACAACTGGGGACTCCAGCAGGGAGAGAAACTGCTCAAAGTTACCTGCAGCTGTAGCCAGTGTTAATTTTTAAAAAAGCATCAATTTATGTCATCTCTTATTTGACCCAGAGACTCATATACTGCATCTAAGTAGAAACAGGTATTTGAAATGTGATTGCACTGTTGGCTAATCTAGAATAAGTTCTACTGTCTGGATTTGTGTTCGCTAATATGAATTAAAATAAATACATAGGTAGAAAACAGTTTAAGAGGCAGAGAAGCATTGAGGCCTAATTCAGAAAGATCTGTAGACCCTCTAGGACTTTGAAAGCATGTCATCGCATATTTTTAATTGGGAAATTTGCCAAATTTCCCACCCCCCTCCCCAAATCAGGCTTTTACTTCCTTTTTTACAAAAAGAAAAAAAGGAATATAAAAGTTTTCCAGATTAAAATTTTAAAGAGGTACATCTTTATTTATTGGTTATGTATGGATGAAGCAAATATATTTAGGAACTCATGTATCATATTTGTACTCTCTCCAAAGGATGAAATGTAATTGAGTGGCATGGTGATTTCCACAGCAGCACAACTCTTTTTATTCACTTTTGTGTTTCACTCAAAATTATGTCCTGAGAAACAAGATTGTCCCTGTCACCAGCATGAAATGCCAGTTTGCTCTTAACAACATGAAGAAGTTACTATGAGGGTGAATCCAGAGGAAGGCTTAGTCTTCTCTTCCCTAGCCATCCTGCATTCTACAGGATGCCCTAGCCATCTAAAGCAGCCTTTTAGGAAACATAAGGAACAAATGCAAAGATCATCTTGGTGCCTGTTAAACATTACTCTGGTTTGACCCGTAGAGGTAGAGACACTCTAAGGATTGGTCACAAGAAATTGGTTTTGTTTTCTGGTGTTTGGGGGAAGATATAATCTGTACTCCCAGCTGCTGTGTCTTCAACGCCTTGGTCACCTCATATGATACTTCCTGAGTTTTTGAAATTCAGCTCCAAGCCCTACAGCAATCAAATGTGTAAATTTCACTGATTGGCAGCCTTCCACCCACTGACTGGATGGTTTCCCCATTTGCTTCAAACAGCATTAAACTAGCTAATTTTCTCAAGTTAGGTGCCGAAGAGTTAGAAGTTGTACTTCTGTGAATATAGCATTGGGGATGAAGATTATTACATTCCTCCACTAGAGCTGATTGAAGATATCCATTGAGGAAAGGTAATTTTAGTGAATTGCTCGTTTTTACAGTATGGGACTATGGGATTGCCTTTAGCAACATGGCACATCATGTCCCCTTTTGGAAGGACAGCTTTATTCACAGTCGAGGCTGCTATTTTTTGTTTTTATTTTGTATTTGATAATTATTTTTTATAAAAATCTATAAAATTAAATAATCTACTGATCCATCTGTGTCTTACTCCATCTTGTTACCTCTGATGTGAAATGAGGGGTATTTCCGAGAAAGAAAATCCATCTCAGCATGACTTCTCTAGGACAGTAATTTGGCAAAAAAGAATATCAATATATTGTCCCTGAAGCTAAATATAAACCTGCTGGGCTGCAGACTAGCCTTTGCTAGTGAAGGAAATAGTTCGGTTGCTGACTTGCATTTCAGTGCCTTGGAATTAACACATGGAAGTTCTTGGAGATCCAAAGTATGGAGTTCAACATGGGGAGATACATTTCTTCCCAGCAGGAACCAAGGAAGAAAAGCCCAGAATAATCCTATAGCTCTTTTTCCTTTTTTCACTTTAATGTCTAATACCAGATAAAGAGTCTTGCCAGAAATGCTGCAATATTAAATGACTCTCAGGCACTGAGGCCCGATGTTACACTTGCTGTCACGATGTGCTATTTGCCCTGTTTGGATCACTGTGGGAATATATGGCTTAGCCAGAACCCTTCTCTATCCATGTTTTTACAATTTGCCTCATGCAGTAATAGGAATGCCTTTCTAAAGTGCACACTTACCCTACAACACACTATGCCTTTCATTTATAGTGGATGATCTGCCCTATGTATTTTGTTGTAGCTGGTACCCAAGAAACCCTGGGAACGGTAGCTGCAAATTGCAGCCTGAACCATTTTCCCCAGCTTGGAGATCTACCAATGTCTTGGACTACTGGCAAGCTACATCTGGAGCTAGAAGATGCCACCTTGTGAACATTACAATTCTGATAAAGTCAGTGCTATGAGTTATAGCCCAGTGTTTACATTAGGATTGTAGATGGCACCTGTGTTGTTAGGTGTGTTTAGTCTTAATATTTAACAGCAATTCAGGACTACAGGATCTGAAATTGTGATTTTCCCTTACCCTTACCTATCATCAGTTGTTATTCAGATGTGTACTTACTTTCTCCTGTTGGTTGAAAAAATTGGGCATATGTAATACAGGAGGCTGCTTGATACCTATTTATTTCAAGGAGCACAGCATATGGAGGTAATCGTGCTAGTTAATTTCTAAAAGCATCCATTGCAAACCTAATTATGTCCTATGGAGTCAGAATCACCATTCTAGAATCTTCACCAAAGCTAAAAGAGAAAAAGAGGCTATATCTGTACCTGATTCTCCAAGTGGTAACCTATGCAGTCCTTTCATGCCCTTGCATTGGCATCTTCAAAATATGCTGGAGCTTAGCTGTTTTTTTCATCCTGGGAGTGTTCTCTTCTGCGTAAAGGCATTATCACCATTTATCTTTCAGCTCCTTCAGACCCCCACCATGACATTTTTCATGACACTTTTTCCCAGGAGGAGAAAAGAAGCATGATCAGAGAAGCTGTATGTTCTGAGGGACTGTGCGCTGAGCTGTGAGAGGTGAACAATAATATCCTGAAAAGCTGCTGATTACAAGGTGTGTCTAGAGAGCTGTTGATAGCCCACTGAGGATGAAGGGGTGACTGCCTCCTGTTGAGTATGCAAGGGAAATATAAAGCAGGCTGATTTCAAGGAGAGAGCTCACAGGGTTTGAATTAACAGATGTTGGCAGGGGAGTTGAAGGGGGAGTTCTTGACAACTTTTCCCCTTTTATCAATAGTTGGTATTGGCTAAGATAAAAACCTGTAAAATATACAAGAATAAAGAAAAGCCTTCTTTGGTGCTCTAAAAAGAAAAGGTGAAGATGAATGGACCAGAGTCTGCAATTGTGACATGCAACGCTTGCGGCATTTGTTTTCCTGCCTGAAAACCTGACATATATTTGCAGCAAATGCTAACTTACAGCAGTTTTTGAAGAAAAAGTTAAAGGATGAAGCAGCAAGTGGCCACTTCTGTTGATGAGAAAGAACAAGGATTTATCAGCTTAAAGGAGGCCCTAGACAATGGAAGCAACTCTCCCCAAGGAAGACAGACAAACAGAGGAGTAGGCTCAATGCATGATAGTAAGATCCAGAAGCAAGAGATGTAGAGGATATTCTGTTTTGTTGGAACTCAGAGAAAGAAGAGGTGCTGCAGAATGGAAGACGGGAGGGTGGATCCCTAAAGGGCAGAGAGGAAGCAACTGTGCCCTATCAGAAGTCTTGGTAATTGGTGATTTGGTGTTAGGAGGAACTGAAATGAAGATCTGTTGGCTCAAATAGCGTTCTGTCTGCAAATATCAAGGACGCGAAACAAAAGAGAGCAAGCTTTTGAGACTTATTAATACACTAACATTTTTCTCTTCCTGCTGATAGATACAAAGACAAGTGGTACTCCAAAGAACAATTATAATAACGTCAACCAGATTTTGAAAATCTCAGAAGTCAGAGAGAGATGCTTTATTACAGCAAAAGGCCAGCAGCAATTTTAGAAACTCAAAGCCCTGGGGGCCAGATGGCATTCTCATCTGTCCACCCAGTCCATGGAAGAGGACCAGAAAGGGAGAGATGAATAGCACAAATTGAGAGATTGCTATGCAAATTATATAAATAGGAGAGACTTGGTTTCTGGAATGATGGTCTGAGTTATCAAAATGGGGAATTACTGGTCCTGGAAGGGTAGCACCCCACATTAAAAAATGTATTTGGCCAAAGCATGGTAAGATGGATTGGGGGGCGGGGAGTGATTTAAACTGAATCCAGTGAGGATGGAAATGGAAACTCTGAAGGACCTCAGATAAACACTTGGGTACTGTAGAAAATGAAAGTGTTGCTGAAGTGGGGCTTCTTAAACCATTCAAAAAACAAAAAATACATTGGTTCATTAAGTACCTAGCCTTCATTGTCTATATACTGATCCTCAGAGCACAGGAAATAAGATGCACTTGAGGTCTAAGTACAGAATGACAAATAAGTATAAAAGAGCTGGTTCTGATGCTTGGAATATAGCAGTTTAAGGATACCATTTGTTCAAAAGGAACAGAAGCAAGAGAAAGGGAGAAAGAGTTGTGCTGTGGGTTAAAAATATCTAATCAAGCTCAGAAAACCAAATTAATTAACTTAGGCAATGCTGCAGAGAGCATCAGGATTAAAGTAACTTTAGGAATAAATAACAGCAATATGGTGGTGCCTCCAATTAAGGAGGAGATGCGGATGCTTTCCGGAAGTAAATTGCAGACCTTTCAAAGAGGCATGAAGGTGTAGTAATTTAGACCCTGCCATTTGTTAAGATTCAATCTCTGCCAAGCATAATCTTTCCAGAAAATTTCTGACATCTCGCTGACAAATGTATCTTTCAGAGGGCTGAAGAAGATCAGCTATCCTTGATTTGAAACTAATCAATAGGGAAGAAGTGAGGAGGTGAAATAGCCATAACATTAGGGGAAAGTGACCAGGTAATGCTGAAATTCTTGATTTTAAGGGAAGCCAAAATGAAGCACAAACATTTAACTTAGACTTTAAAAAGTAGATTTCAGTAATGTTAGAGCATAGGATCCCATGGCAGAAAATCTAAAGGAGATCAAAATTAGGCAGGGAAGAGAGCGGAGGTTGAATTTTGACCATGTATAACTCCCCAATAGTTCAAAATGGGTAAGTTTTGGAAGCGGAGAATTATTTCAAAGTCCTGAGTATGCATTTCCTCCTAATAGTAACTGGTCTATATAAAAAATGTGGAGTCTTCCCTTTGCAAGCTCAGATGAGGTTGTAGAGTTTGAAAGCAAAGGAGGCTACAGTTTGGGGTGGGGAGAAGGGGAGATGATTGGCGTGAAAAAATAAACAGACATTGTAATTTCTCAGTCTCATAAATTACTAACAGTGCCATTTAATATTCAGTTAGATGGTCATCTGAATTTTACAGAGTGTAACAATTACTGTTTTGAAATCTTTTTAAGAATAACAATAATACTGCTGTTTCAAAACACTTCTGCCAACTGCACCCATTACTGAAGAGTAGCAAAACTTTGTGTTAGAATTCAAGCATCAAAAAAGTGGGAATTGTAGTAAATTTGGGGAGGGCGTGAAACTGATCATATTAACCGCACAACATGTAAAAGATAACTATGCTAATACACAGTACAAAATCTTGATAATAGGAAAAATTCAGTTTGATTCCATTCTTTCATCCAAAAACAATAAAAATATGGCCAAATGAAGGGCTTTTAAAACTGGTTCAATAACAGAACAATCCTATGCATTTCTACATTTGTAGGTCAGTATCCTAAATCTCCCTTTTATTTCACAACACTGTAAATATAAGTACATTAATATTTGGAACAAAATCTTGTCCAGAACATATAAGTACATTAATATTTGGAACAAAATCTTCTTGTCCAGAAGTTTCAAGAATCAGGAAGATTCCCGAAATCCTCTTAGATACCCAATTTATTTAGGTAGCTATTGCTTTCCTTTTTTATATGTGTCCAGTGGCCCAAACTAAGGGTATGATTCCAAAATATAGCACCATATCCAAGCTGGTGAAGCTTTCATCTGTCAACTGGAAAGAGAGTCTGAGACAGCACTCATCCTTTCTTACTCCTTTTTCCTCAGGCAGAGAGAAGGCAGTTAGGTCAAGGATCTCTTGTTCATAAGATGATTGAGCATAATTGCTTTGACTTTGACCAATCTGCAGCAAGTGGCGCTATTAAAAGACAAAACCAAAGCTACTACCCAGGGTAGAGTGAAACAAAATTGCGAAAGAACATGACTGAATTTTTGTTTTAATTAAAAGTACTTTCAAATTCGTGTTAAATAAAATGCAGATTTTTTAATGACATTGTGACTTCATGATAATGGCGGCAAAATTAGTGTATGTGTTTGTGTGTCTGTGTGTGTGTGTGTGTATGATAAAAACAAGGGAAACCTTCCAGTAATGCAAACATGGAACCTGCATGCAGAAGAGAGGATACAAATTTTGCAATAAGGAAATTCTAAACTGAAATATGAGCCGAATTATATTTTTCAATATAGCCAAATGGCTATAGCATTTTGGGAGCCAGGATTTGGATAGTGGATGCAAAAAGGAAAAAGCACTGGCAAAAGAAAAGTACAAGTCATGGAGTTTGGAAGGAGGAGACGCTTTTCTATTTCAAAGAGTTCTACATACACTTGAGTCACAAGTTTGGGTTCCCATGTTTAGAGGTTTTTTGCTTATTTGTTTTCCCAACTCAGTGTTCTCCAGATGCATTGGCCTATACATCTTCCTGACATTGGTGGGATCAAGCAATAAACATCTGCATCATCTGAATACAACCATCCCTTTCCCCCTCTATAACCATCAGAAAGTTTTATTCATCCGAAACTTTGTGATTTTAAACATGTTTCATTGACTAAGTCTTCTTTAAGTGCGTGAACAGCTCTATTTGAAATATTCAGTAGGGATAAGCAATTTGTTCTTATATTCAGAGCATTCAGCAGGAGACCCATTACCAGTATTTTTGACATATAAAAAAGTGAATACCTTAAGGGCTAAAATTCTGCTTTTATCCCCGCTTCCTTATTGTTTATCTTGACAAGACAGAGTAGTGCAAAGAGGGCATCTACCATCTTGGTTGGACTGCAGGCGATGGGTTCAGTATACTCCATTTGCATTCAGAATGGCAGCTGCAGAAACAAATAAAAGCATTTCCCCCTAATGATTGTTAGTGACTGGTCTCCCAGTATTACTTTCCATGGGAGGAAACCAATGTTTCCTCTTAAGTGTGGCTTTTGTCACCTCACTAGTCCTACACACAGAGCCAAATTAGATAGGAGGGCTGTGCACGCTTGAAAATGGTCAAGAAACCATGTTTTGGATCTGGCGCAAGCACAACGTCTATCTACTAGTCATTAAATCAGCCTGACATTTTTTAGGCCTCTGCATGAGCTTGAAAAAGAGTTGCCATATTTTAAGGAATCTGCTCTTAAAATTCTTCATGACTCCTTGGTTTTTAATGAACAGCCCCTGTAGGAAGTCACAACCACAAAAGGGTGCACAGGAAGGCAGTGTTCCTCAATCTCAGCAACTTCAAAATCTTAAACATGCTGGGAATTCTGGGAGGTGAACTCCACACATCTTAAAGTTGCTGAGATTGAGGAACACTGCAGTAGGGAAAAGGTGTATCCCTCTTTTTTATGCTAAAAAATTGCCTCTAATCCCAGGGTCCTTTAATGAACTAATAATTAAATGAGGAAGACTTTAAAAATGCACAATTTTCTCAGAACGTGTTCTGCTATATACTCCAAGGTAGACTCTGTTACATCTTAGAAGTACATTCAGACACTTGAAATCTGAAAGTATCTGTGGGACTAGGCAAATATTGATTGGTAGAACATATATGTACATAATTACCAATTTTAAAGTGTTTTGAAGGAAACATTAGATTTTGATGGAATGAGGGGAAATCAAAGCCTTTTGCAGTAAAGTTGCCAGATGTTTGAGGTCCCCTCATTCCTATCAGAGCCGTAACAACCAAGAGTGTGTTGCCTTTTTTTAGGAGCTGAAAACTTGGCCTACTCGATTGGAGCTCTCATCTTTTTGGGTTTCTTTTGCTACCACTGGCAAATGAAAAATTGCTGAGCTGAATTTAGCCATGCTTCATCTTATTGATTCTAGCTATGTTCCTGAAGATCATTATTACCTGGTGCAGATAAAGGTTTGTCCAGCTCATAATTTCCCTGAGAAGTTCTTGGCTCAGAATATTTGCAGAGTATGTACAGGGCAACAAGAAACCTTTAGAACTGGACAGGTAGATTTCTAGGATAACTGGATACGCTGCAAAGATATTCATCCTACTGGACACTGTCTGTCTCTAAAGCTTCCTGCTACCATCTCTTTGTGAGCATGTTCAGCAATATCCAATGTCCCACCTGGTTTAAATGACTCTTGAGAAGGTGAGAGAAACACTTGGCCACTGCAGTCAAACATAGGTGAAGCTTTTCAGCAAATCACAGTCCCGCTCAGCCAACTTTTTTCTGGTTCAGCAGTATCATCTGCAAGGAATTTTACCAGGTATTCATACATTTTGGAAATTATATATCCAATTACATATCCTGGTAATTAAATGCCGAATGTGCAGAAACTGATTGGAACTGCATAATCCAGAATGCAAAACCTTGTTCCAAATGCAGCAACCCTATTAGATGAGTTGCTTCTAATAGCAAATGAAGAATTTCTCTCTTCCTACCCCTACAACCACGGATGATCATCCACCTTGCCCTCCTCCAGATAAGTCTTTCCTCCCACTTCATGTTATTGCACTGTTTGCCATCAAGTCTTAATAACTAGTGGTGCAGGCTGGATGGCTGCATGTTAAGTTATTTCAAAATTTGTTTTAAAGTTTGCATCTAATAGCTGAAATATAAATGAGTCCCCTATCAAATAATTTCAACTTCTGTACTTTATTTTATTTGCATTTCCCAGTGGCAAAATTGAGTTTTGTTGCCCACTGGATGCTATGATTTTAGTTTCATCTGAAGCATTTGAAGCTACGGAAGCTCCTAAATGATGTTGTGGAATCTGCCATTTGGCATCTTTGCAATCTTTCATCAAATTGTAACTCTCAGTGATGCATATCCAAATGGGGACTGCAGGGGGAGATGCTCCGGCTACCCTAGAAAGATATTCAAGAGTGACATAACAAAGGAATGGCTGCTATAAAAGGAGATGAGGCAGACATCACATAAAAGAACTTTTCTCTGGAAGATATTTTGTTAATTCATTCTATGTATTTTATCCTTTCCTTTAAACATGCTTTTGTTCTTCTTCCTGTTGCTGATTTGTTTAGATCCCAAAAGAGATCCCTTATTTTGTTAGCTTTGGTTATTCTGTTCTATTTCATGCGAGTCTGTGTGTGTCCTTGTGTCAGTGGTGTATGTGTGTGGAACAGGCTGCTGTTCTAGGAGTATTTTCTAGGTGGAACACACACATGCACTAATACCTCCCCACACAAGGCTAAGAAACATCTTGGCAAAATGAGCAGAGCAGTTCCCCCATTCCAAAGAGGACATCTCCCATAACCACCACCACACTAGATATCACATCACTTGCAAATGTGGGAAAGCTTTGCACCATGTGAAATCAGCTAAGCCAACAGAAACAACATGATCTCTCTTTCTAAGCAACACTGTCATTAGAGATCTATCTGGTGTGTTGAATATCCATGTAAAAACCCCAACAACCTGCTCCTATAAACTCCCTTCTTCCACAATTCTGAGGAAGTTCTTTTGATGTATTTTCATGAGCCTGCTCAGTTGTCTTTGTCTCCATAGTCGTTGTAAAGAACACTCAGCATCTGCTCCTCGCAAGTTTTTTTCAGGTCACGACTCAGCTCCAGCCAATTGAATCCATATGGCTTGATCTCACTGTAGCGGCAGGCGAGGAATTTGAGCGTTGTGCGCTGAAGACTGATTTTGGGCTCTTGTAAAAGACTGTGGCACCAGGTACTTAGATCCCCAAGCTGGGAGAGGATAAGTCCCGCTTTTCTGCAGAAAGAAACAACGGAAGGGTAGTGGGTATGGAGATGGCATGTCCGACAGAGATAAATTATGATGAGAATCATGGACATGAGATACTGAGGGCACCCCCAACCTCTGTCTTGAACTCTGGCTCTTCAACCACACGCATACAGTAGCTGCACTGGACTGCACAAATCCAGACAGCTGCTAGATGGCAGCTGAAAGGGACAGACAATTCTGGCACTTTGCAGCCACCTAGTGGCTGATAGGCTGGTGGGACAATACATTGGCAAAAAAAGGCAGAGCACCCAGTGAGTAAAAGCACTGGCCCGAAACGCATTTTGTAGGATGGTTGGTGGCAGCTTTTCCTATACTTGGTGACATTGGTCAGGATAGGAATTTCAGCTGGGAAGATCACCGATCGTTGCCTTCGCAGCATTGCATGCTAGAGCTGCACGAACTGTGGCACAACACAGCCCCGTTCCACAGGCACGTGATTTATGTCAATGTAGTTTCCTCCCAACTCTGGAGGAAAGCATGATGATGATACATGATGATATAGGGCTATGTGGGAGCCCTATATGAGATTAGGGCTTATTTTGATTCATATCTTTGCTCCATTTGCATTTAGAATAAGGGTGGAAATCAATTTCCATCTAAAACAAAACCCAATTTATCCTAGCATTGATGCAAGAGCTACAGAGAGGGAAATTCCAAAACAATCACCTTTATTTTGCAAAGAATAACAAGAAGAGATATACAGTTTCAGATCCTTGTCTGCTCACTGAGTTTGACTCTGAAAGAGTTTAAATCTGTTTGAGATTTCATTTTCTGCAACATAAACACTGAGTTCTTTGGTGTCACAACAATTCAATTAACTGAAGCAATACAAAAACTTGTGAACCTGCTTGACCAAAGGCGAAAGTGTAATGGGTACACACTTCATGAACAAGATTTTCTCTTGCAGCAATTTGGGGAGGAAGGGAATGTCTGCCTCCAACTGGAGGGACAAATGTAATGGTGTGAAAGAGAAAAATGTTTGTAAAGAGTGAAGCAATGATCCACTCTCCTGGCTAAGCAAGAATTTGCAAATGATTTGCCCTGACAGGCACAAAGCCTGATGATCTGCCTAGAAGTAGAGGACCCTACATCTGATTTCTAAGTTTTATCTTGATCCTTTAGAGACTGCTAAAGCTGGTAAAATCATCCCTTTGGAATTGTCCTAGCTGCTTAATATCTCATCATCATTTGCCTCATAGCTAGGCGACCTGAGGTCACAGGACTGCTGGTGACCACATCCATGCAGTCCTCTTGGCAGCACTATGGAAATTGTCTCCTATTGCCGTTTTTTGTGATGTTGTAAGTGAGCCAAGTCTCCTTAGAATGGCATGTTGAGATCAACATAAATCTGAATGCACTGACTTTGACAATAATGCAATTACTTGTTCAAGACTACAACAGCAACTACAGAAATATGCTGAAACCGAAGGGAGGGGAGGGGAGGGGAGGGGCATCTTACCGAGGTCCCAGTTCATCCTCACAGCGCCAAGTGAACTCCCCAAAGCTCTCATAGTGCTGGTTGTAGTGATAGAGGACCCGGTGAAGACTTGGGGAACCCAAGTCCAGTAAGGTATTGTAGGCTGTTTGCTGCTCTTTTCCACTAGTGTAGCCATTAAAGAGGTTGTAGATTTTATCAGCTATTTCTGAATTGGGGAAAAAAGGGTGGATAAAATATGGATGTGTATAGTTTCTTTAGTGTACAGCACATATTAACAAACATTTTTTAAAATGTTTCTAGCTAATAAATGAGAAGCATTCCGTAACACCTTTGAATGAGGCTAGGTGAGCCAATCACTTTGTCTATTCATGCAAGAGTGAAGAGAAAACCTTCACCCTTGAATGGTTACATCTGGTTCTTTATCTGCAGTATAGCCCAATTTCATAACTTAATGTACCATTATACATAACGGCAAGCTGAACATTAGATGAACTCTCAGACTCCTCCTAGTCGAACTATGTTTTTCAAAGCCTAACTACAATTGATGCATAATCAGTTTTCAGCCTACCTATTCACAAGGCATCTGCTTCATTAGAATTTACTTTTGGGCCCTAATATAGTCAATTGCTGACCCTAAAATTCAGAGAGAAGCCTCCTAGAAGTTGCACTGAGGTTGGAAAATTCATAGTGCAAATTAATTCACAGATAGAATTAAAGAAAATGACAGGCGGAAGCCAAATTCTCCCTGAGGAGGTAAATATAAGTCTGGCTAACAGCAATTCAACTTGTAGAAACCTTCAGGAAAAGAACACATAATTGGAAAAGGATAACAAAGAAAAATCCTAGACAAATGATTTACTCAGATGTCCTGCCTTCACCATGTTCATGTCAGGGATCATATGATCTTTTACATTATGGAGAAAAGTCTGAAAGGGTTCATCTGTCTTCTATGGAAAGGATCTGAAGTTCCTTCCAGAACTTTCAAGTGTCCACACTGGACTTCACCATGTTCTTAAATAATGCATATTCATCCATTTCACCCCAAGCCATTTCACAGGCCACTGACAACAGGTAACTAGTTAATATGGTCTATGACTTTGCCTCATCTTGCAGTTGTGACAAGACTTTTCAAAATTGTTCAGGAAGTAGTCAGGATCTTCAACCTTCCTATATTTTGGAACTTATACTTTTCCACAGGAAATGCTGGGCCTTTGGGACTGACTGCAATAGAACATGCCCTGCTCTTCAACTTGAAAAGCAAGCACCTTGTCCTCTTCCTCCAGCTTGTATTTTTATCTTGCTTCATCTCACACACTGAGATTCCCAGGAGAATGCCAAGTAAAGGCATCATTTTGGAAAACAGATGATGTCAGCAGCAATTACTAAGCAGCTCTACTAAACAGGAAGGTAGTCCAGAGTGGGTAAACACAGGATGCTTCTGAGAGAGTTGGCTTGAGACCTCTAAGTTTCAGCCTATGGTCCTTGGCAGCCTATGAATGGTGAAGGACTGAAAGGAAAAGGCCGGAGGCATTCTAACAGGCTAAACTGGCATGTATTCCACAATACAACAAAGGGCCAACCAAAGGGCTAGAATGATTCAGGAATCTGTAAAAATTAAGGCTTCCTTTGGGAAATAGAAAGCCTGCCCTAATGACTAGAGAAGATATTCTAGGAAATTTTAAAAAACTACACAGAAACAAATCAATGGATACCGATGATGTCTATCCATAAGTTCTTTAAAAGTATTAACATATTACTCAAAATCGAGCTCAGTGCTAAAAGCTAGAAGGTAGCTAATGTGACATCATTTTTTAAATGGACTTGGAGAGATCCAGGAAATTATAGGTTGTTCAGCTTAGCATCTCTTCCAGGCAAATTGGTAAAAATGATAATCAAAGGAAAAACAACTAAGCATGTAGCACAGCAAGCCTTGCTGAAGAAAACCAGGTGGATTCTGCAAAGGTAAATCTTGCCTCAGCAGCTCAAAGGTTCTTGAGTAAACACAGGAGTTATTGAGATAAGAGGACCTGTCATTTTCTGGATCACTAACTGGTTAGGAGAAAGCAAAAAGTAGAAATAAATGGGTATTCTCAATGGAGGGAAGTAACTAAGGAGATCCTCAAGGATCTATGCAGGGATTTGTATTTTTTAATTTGAGCTGATCAAATTTGTGGATGTTACAAACTGCAGAGCTCTGGATACCTGTTGTTCTGCCCTTCCCTTCCCTTCCCTTCCCTTCCCTTCCCTTCCCTTCCCTTCCCTTCCCTTCCCTTCCCTTCCCTTCCCTTCCCTCCCCTCCCCTCCCCTCCCCTCCCCTCCCCTCCCCTCCTTTCCCTTCTTTTTGCAAGTTCCTCGACAGCTAATTCAAATGCTCATAGAATATGCTTATAATTTCTACTTCCTGAATTCACTGTACTAAACACACTTGATACCAATTTATATAAACATATTCACTTCTTCTATTAGAGCTAGAGATGAAAAGAAGTAGATTGTTTCTGCATAAACAATACAGAAGCATTGGTCTCTTCTCTTTAAAAAAAAATATTCTCCCAAAGGAATGGACTATTTCTTCCTATTCAAAGAATTCAACGTTTGTTTTCATAATTTTGTCACGTATGTAAAAGCAATTGGCTCTATTGCCTTGTGATATCTTCAAATTCCCTATATATATCACTAGATACAGAAAAGCAAACATTTTCAAGTATAGACTTTTTTAAAAGTAATCACATAACATTCAATATATCTCTAATATTCATGGGTGGCAGAATAAGCCTGTCACCTGAAAAATGATGTATTTAAAATAAGCCACTATTCTTATAAACGACAGCTTTTTTTTTTTTTTTTGGCCTACTGATGGAATCTTGTGCCTTGCTTGCAAACTTATATAGTTACTACCTTGGGCCTTGACATCATCCACGACTGGACAAGGAGTCTTCACTGTCACATCGCTTGACCTTGAACGTCTTCCTGTGTTATCCACACCCCAAAGCGTGAACCTGGAAATAGAACAGATAATATAACCTGATGTATGTTATAAAGAACCAACTGGATTATCACCTAGATTCCCTTAGAATTAATGCACCTATTTTATTTTATCATATTTCAAAAGTCCTATCCCACCCTTCTGTCACCTTTTTGGACTTCAAACCAGGTAGGAACTCACTTGAAAACAGTACAAAATGTCATAGCAAAGAATTTAAAATATTGGTTGGATCCATAAAATTTGCATAAATCTATTAATGGCACTTAATTCATTATGCAAACCTTGTCCACTGGATTAATTGAATGTAACCCCAAACACTCAAGCATGTAAATCTGCAAAGCTATTAAACTAAAGCTGATCAATATTCACAGACAAAGGCCCAGGAGAACACAAGTAGGATAATGTTAACCTCACAACTAAAAGATATCTGTATCCGTGTTTGAAAAAGATGTCTGCGTAAGCATTCTACAGTGGGATGCTAGTGCAGAAGAAATAAGAACATCAGCCAATAACTTCTCTCGCCTCTGAATGAAGGGAACTTGAAACAGTACTTGGATAATTATTTCAGCAGGGGATGGGTTCATGTGGGAAAATACAGTCTTTTCAATGATTCAACTGGCAGTTGGGCTTCCTGAATAATTCATTTTACCGTCTGAGGTTGTCTGACATTCTGCTGTTGACCCTCCCACCTATCAAGATGGGCAGTATCCCTCCACCAGTCAAGTTATTTTGATCCCTGAGGCAGAAATTCACACATCTCCCCCACTTTTTAGTTTCAACATTCAAAAATAATGTAATAGCTAACTCTCTGTTGCCTTTATGTAAGATTAAAAATCTGCTACTTATGGAACAGTCCCACATTGTCTAATGGTATGGCCAGCTTGTGTAATTCTTCAGAAGTGGGGAGCATGTGTAATTTACTGTATTTTTATACTGCTTTTATTGTATTTTAACTAATATTTATTTGCTGTTTTATTGTAAACCACCCAGACTCACTTCCTCGTGAGATGGGTGGTGTCTAAATTCAAAATATAAATACATACATACATACATACATACATAAGTACTCTTTCATACAGTTGAGGGTCAAAAGTAGGCTCAACCCCAATCAGTCATCCTTTTAGATCTACTACCTGAAGCAAAGGATTCATTCTGCCTCATAAATGGACTAGCTTCATATAGGTTCCCTGTTCTCTTTAGGGCAGTGTTGTCCAAACTTGGCCACTTTAAGATGAGTGGACTTCAACTCCCAGAATTCCTGGAATTCTGGGAGTTGAAGTCCACTCATCTTAAAGTGGCCAAGTTTGGACAACACTACTTTAGGGTCACCATATGGAAGGGAAGCAGTGGAGATTCCAAGACTCTCTTTGTTAGGTAAAAATTGGCAAACAACAATTTGCCACCTCATTATTTTTAAATTTGTCAAACTACATATATCCCTGAAACTATATGATGTTGATAAAAAGAGAAAATGAATGATACTGTTCCTCAGTGGTGCCCATGAGGTGGGGGTTAAAAAGAAAATCAAGATGGCAGTCACAGCAGTATAATCAAATCCCTGCCTCTTTGAATGTATGGGTGATCTTGATGCACTTATCAAAGGGGTGGGACCTGGACTGCCATCTTGACTTTTTTGTCTCCCCCCACCACACACACACACACGCACCTTTTCTTTTCTTACCTCTTCGTAATTTTCCAAGCTGGACTGGTAGCTTGGGCACCAATGTCAGCCTGGAAAAATACAGAATTGAAAAGCCAGTTGGAAAGACTACCCCTTGGTCTGCCTTTACAAGGCTGAGATTGCTGCATTTCTACCTTCAAAGGAAAGAAAAAAGTGCATGGTGGGGAGGGTAGAGATTTTGTGGGAAGAAATCAGTTGTGTGCCTGTGGGCACTGCAGGATACCAGCAAAAGACAATCTTCACATTCATATCTATAGTAATTTGAGATTATTTCACTGTTTGTTGCTAGTTCTGTTTTTCTAGTTCTTTGTAATTGTCATTTTAGTCACAAGTTCCCATCTATTTTTTACAATCTGAAAAACAATAACCCTGCAGCCTGCTCCTGTGTAACCCCCCATGGCAAAGCTGCAAGCTAGATAAATCTCTAAGGGCTTCTATTGCTCATTCTTAAGACCTTAAAACACTCTGCTGACAAAATAAGCAAAGATTCATACCTGAGCTCCTGTTCAAAACAAAGCTCATGAAGAGTCGCTCCCCCCGCCAGCTTATAAAGTGTGCTGGAAGTCATTATTTTATCAGTTGAAAGAGTGCAAAAAAGTCTACTATTGGCATTGTAACTCACATGTACATAGTGTCAGATTCCAGACAACGAATGATCAAGGAAATGGTTGTAGATAACTTGTCGGGCACCTGGGCCGGCATCGCACAGGGTGATTTGGCTCCAGAGATGATGTCATCGACAAAACTCAGCACCGTCTCTAGGGAAACAGGCAACCCAGCCATTATGTGATAAAACTGGTAGAAAAAGATGCAAGGACACAAAGGAAAGTGGGGGAAGGAAAGCCGCGTTAATCTACCATAGTCAAAAATCAGGAGGACTCTGAGAGTGCCTTTTATGACTAAACATTTATATTAAAAAACGTAAGCTTTTGTCAGCATATGAAGACATGAGCTACAGCTTATGAAAGCTTACGTCTTTTACTGAAAAGTGTTAGTTGTAAAAGATGCTGCCAGACTCCTCTGATTCTGGGGAAAAGGAAGTGTGACCGTGAGCTGATAGTCAAATAGTGTTTGATACTGGCATTGTACATATTATTGAACTATTTCATTTTTTTCTGCCCAATTTAATGGGTATTTGGGATGACATTTCTCCTTGGATCCTTCATTCTTTCTTATCTAACTCCCAAAGGGATGACAAGATGCTTGCCTTTTATCTTCTCTGTGTAGATGCCTCCTCTAGTTTTAGCTTATGGCAACTTCAGCCCAGTCTCACATTCTCACAGTTCACAGGGCAACTAATCCCAAAACATGGGTGCTGCAACCATGAGGGCCCTAACTCAGATTTATTTATTTATTGGAATGATTTATATGGCCACCCATATTACAGCAGTGACTCAGGTACCAAATTAAAACAGCAACAAGCCCACAGTCCAAACCACAAAGTCCAAGGTTAAAACAATAATCCCAAGTTATACAAAAACAACTTTAACCAACACAGCTCACCTAACCCTCTGACCCAAATGCCTGGGGTAACAGCCAGGTCTTCAGTGCCTTCCGAAAGGCTGGCAGGTCATCTAGATTTCTGGAGGGATGCTGTTCCACAGGAAAAATGCTGCCACAGAGAAGGCATGACTCCTGGGTCCAATAAGATGACATTATTTGATGGAAGGGACCTAGATCATGCCCTTCCTGCTAGCTTTGGTGGGCGGGCAGAAACAATGGGAGACACGTGGTCAGGCAAATGGCATGGCCCTAAAATATGTACAACTTTAGGAGGGATAAACTATACCTTGAATTGCACCTGGAAGTCCACAGGAAAGCAGTGCAACTTGCAGAGCACTGGGGTTACATGGGCATAATGAAAACTGCCAAAACTGCCCATGCTGCTGCATTCTGGACCAGCTGTAGATTCTGAATGCTCTTCAAGGGCAGCCTCGCATAAAGCACATTCCCATAATCCAAGGAGAAGGTGACTAAGCATGAGTTACTGTAAGCAAAGCCTCCTTTGCTTATGGTGCAAAGTCCAGGAATGGGTGCAATTGGTGCACAAGATGTACCTGTGCAAAAGCCTCTGTAGCCATGGCTTCCACCTGTTCTTTGTGCAGAAGCCCTGAGTCCAGGAGAACCCTCAGACTGTGCACCAAGTCTGAATGGGAAGTGCACCCCCAGGCAGAGTTCAAGATGGAAAATCTCCAGATCAGGGGGAGGGGAGGCTTTAAAACCCATAGCCATTCAGTCTTGCCAGGGTTGAGGTCTTCACCATCCAGACCTCCCCAGCCTCCTGGCACTGAAAAAGAACCTTGATGGCATCACTTGGTTGACCCAGGTCAGAGAGATACAACTGAGTATCATCAGTGTACTGAAGATACTGCACCTTGTGCCAACAGATGACCTCACACAGCAGCTTTATGTACATATTAAAAAGGAGTGGAGAGAGAGTAGAACCCTGGGGCACCCCACAAAGTAAAGGCCTTGGAATCAATCCCTTCCCCACCAACATTTCTCTTATGAGAAGTGGCAACCCTTAGAATACTCAAATTCCAAATCATTTGGGACTTTGAAGTTCAGATCAGCACTTAGAACATGAACACAAATAAGGGCCCATTACTATATCCACTGGTATTATGTGTCTTGAAAACAGGGATCTTATTAGCAGTCTTAGTGCTTTCAGTTTGTACCAACTGAACTTTCAATCTGGATCTAAGTCTATAATTTGTGCTACATTCAGGTCAGAATAGTTTCAAGCAGTATCATCTGCAGAATGGAATGCAAACTGGAAATGTTGGGATATGCTGAAAATTTCTTCACTATTTCCTACATAAAGTAAAAGAGTGTATTCATTTGGATTAGTCTACCGGGCAGCGTGGAGAAGATAAAATGGTGCCAGAAAAATACTTCATCACAAGCATTCCAATGAGCTATACTCCAAGAACATTTTATAATCTGATGTGGGTTCCCTTGAATTTGCCTTCAAATTCTTCAGATGTTTGCCTATAGAGAAGCATCACATTTATCTTGACATGTGCTTCACGTGAACAGCAGGAGGAAGGTGACTTTAGTGAATGTAGGACAAAAGATATTATCATTATGTATAGTATGAAATACAGTGTTTAAGGATGTGTCCAGTTTTCTGACCATCTGCTATATTGTACTAAAGTAAGGACTGTTATTCTAGTTTGCTTTTTTTTTTTTGACATACCTTATTTTCTTATTTTCCAGAATAATTACAACTTTATTGTAACATTTATACTTTGTTATTGAAATCATAGATACAGGTATGAGAAAAGAGTCTGCATCATCCTTAGCTTATATTTAGCTCCCTGATAAGCAGTAAGATTTAAAATGAGATGGACATTTGAAGAAAGAAAGGGAAAGGGAAAGGGAAAGGGAAAGGGAAAGGGAAAGGGAAAGGGAAAGGGTAAGGGAAAGGGAAAGGGAAAAGAAAAGAAAAGAAAAGAAAAAAAGAAAAGAAAAAGCAAGAGCTTGAATATGTCAGTAGTTTATTTCCTTTACGCTGTATCTTAAGGCCAACATGCAAATTGGACAGAATTTTATTTTAATTAAATGACTTAACTGGAGCTGTTCTAGAAACATCTTAATTTAGTAACCAATTTCTCTTAGGTTATTTCTGGGTTTTGATCATCATCATAAGGATCAGCTGCACTCACCAGTTTCCACCTTCGAATGGTCTAAGCGGTCAGTGATCTTCTCCTGGCGGATGAGGTAATCAACAATCTGCACCCCAATTGGTGGCTCTGAGTGCTCCCACTCCAGCACCACCAAAGAACTGCTAGGCTCATGAACTGTGGACAACCTTAGCCTGCAAGGACAGGAGTATGAAACAGAGGTCAGGTGAAGAGCTTGACAGGAAAAGCAGTTTAGATTTATTTTGGGACAAGTCATGCCTATACAGAAGGAAGGGACTTCATTTAACCAGGATAAAACTGGACTGCTAATATTTAATCTAGAAAGGAGTGCAGAGTGGTGTTTAAATTGACCATGGGCAAAGGCTGGTAAAAGCACATTGCATGGTGCAAACTGACATTATTCAAGCAATGACAGACTATTAAAATACATTTAGAACATTTCTGGTAAGAGGCATGTCTAATAGCTTGTTTCAGCATGTAGAGAGAGTTTCTTTTCTAAATTGATTAATTTCAGCTGACTTCAACTGATTGTGGATAGATTAACCCACAATCAATTTCATGGAGTTTTGACGCACAAGTGGAAATTTGAAACATCTTATAATGCCATCTAAAATCTTTTCCATTGTTGAACTTTGATGCTCTTTTATAATAGCAGTAATTTATCAATACTGTGTAGTTAATATTCAACTTTAGCTTGAGCCACCAGCAAATCTGTTTTTCAAAACAAACTTTGCCTTTGGGGAAGCACTTAGCACATTCTCCAGAATTCTTCCAAATTAGGCGGCATTTGAGTAGAATAGCTGTCGCAAATTAATGTGAGTCAAGATTTATCTTTTCCAGTTTAATTCTCCCTGCCTGGCTGCCCTACAACTGAAAAAGGGCACAGTGACCCATTTAAACAATTACCTAGCTCACCCTCTTTTCTTCTTATTAAAATGATGTCTCCTGGCTTTTGATCCATGTTTGTTCTCAGCTTTTATGGAGCAACCATTTTTTGTTCATCATGTTTGGAATGCTGGATTATACCAACAAACACATGCATTTTTTTCATGGAACCTCTAAATAAGTAGCTTTGACTTAAGCTCCAATAATATGTTCCTACCCAAACTCATCTGCAATCACACTTGTTACAAGTCATGAAAGTGGTAGTTCAAGTACTGGGGGCACCAGATTTAACACTACTCTGATATGGCAACAATGAAATTATTTGTCTACAAAGCACCCCAGATTATATACATTGCTTTTGCTCCAACAAACTCATATAGTTTCTTTATAACAATTTTAGTATGGTAGTGCAGTTCAACTGTGGTTTAGGATTGGGAAGACTCAGATTCAAGTCTGCTCTCTACCATAGAAGCTCATGGGGTGATTTGGGGTCAGTCACGAACTCTCAGCACATCTACCTCCAAGATTATTGTGGGAAAATATTGAAGAATGGAGGGTTGAAACTGCATAAGGAGCACTGAGTTTAACAAGAGAATGGGGAGAAGCTTCCAACACCGTGTTTGCATTGAGAAAGCAAACTCGATGTGATAAGCCCCCTTCCTCCTTCCTTTTAATTCAACACTTCAGTGCAAGCACTGACTTTCAGGGAGAAGAAAAAAATCCTACTTTTCCTTGTCCCCATAAACTCAGTGCTCCTGGTGCAAGGGCTGATTTTAAAGGAAGAAGGAAAGTGTGTGTGTCTGTGTGGGGTGGGGTGCTCCCTCCACAAAGTTCTTGCTGCCCTGATGCGAATGCATTTTGGGAGAGTCTTTCAGTTCAGGCAGGGATCTGAATATGTCACTTTTCCTACCAGAACCAAAAATCTGTTTTGATCCTTCTTCTCATGCTAAATTATGGGGCAATCCAGATCTCAGGATTAAACCAGTTTTATGGAAGATCTGGACAGATGCTGGGATCTTTACATTTGATCAACTAGTGAATAATAATCAGAAGGTTTTGTTTTGTTTTTTCATTTTCTATGTTTAAAAAAGAAGAGCCAGTTTTGTGTAGTGGTTAAGGCATCAGGCTAGAAACCAGAAGACCATGAGTTCAGCCCTAGGAAAGGCAATGCAAACCACCTCCGAAAAACCTTGCCAAGAAAACTGCAGGGACTTGTCTAGGCAGTTGCCAGGAGTCAAAACCTGACCCGAAGGCATCAAAAAAAAGTTTAAAAATAAAAGCCATTTGTCAGTTGTCATCCATTACAAGTATTTACAGTTACAACATTAATTGACATCTCAATTTGGACCAGTGACATTTTCAGCCTCAGAGACACCTAAGCTATTAGACAGAATCATTAAATCCTATGAGATCAAAAAGCCCACAACCAGTCTTTATGAATACCTGTAATCAATAAAACAATTCCATAGGCAAATTTAAAAGAATGAATGGAATAAGGAATCGGAGCCCCCCCATTTTGCTGCAACAGTAGGAAAATATTTTAACCTCAATGCCAAAACTCTCATTATAACTTAGATTATGGCTTATACAACAAACAGTATTTCAGATTTATCAGACCCCCCTGCATTTGTACAGAAAGGCAATGAGGAAATCATTTTATCCAGTGGTGATGAGCTTCTGGGCTAATAGGCCATGGTGTAATTATTTGTTATCCTGTTGCTGGTGAAACATCAGGACACCATATAATTACACCACGGCCTATTAGCCCAGAAGCTCATCACCACTGGATTGAAGCTGGCCATGAAAGCCTGCATTGATATACAGTAAATCATTGTGTTGTTGAAGAAGCAACCACAGTAATACTTAATGTTTTTGCAATATCCTAAAGTTACTATGTTCTGGGAAGAAATAATTACATATACTGATTATAAAACAAAGTTTAATATTTTTGGATGCACACACACTTTTGAAAGACATAGCTTTTACATGGAAACCCACAGCTGGACAGTGGAAATGGACTCTCCCAGCCCTTATTACTGCCAAAAGATTAGTTCTTCAACATTGGAAAGATAAATTTAGGGGGCTAATTACTTAGTGGATTGTAGACCTGATGTTGCTTGCATGCTATGAACAAGTTGTTGATAGACATAGATTATGCATGGCCAATTACAATGAAATATAGCTGTCTTTTGCTGAAACTGTTATATTAAAAAAGTTCCTTTATACAGCTCTATAAATATATGAGAATCCCTTAAATATACAATTCATTTTGTTATCATTGCAGTGTTTTTTAAATCTTGTTCTTTTGTTATTGTTTGTATTTTCTTCTCTCTCTCTCTGTTCTGTTTTATATTAAAATAAAATAAAGCTATTCCTAGCAGAGCCAGGGAAAAAAAGGAGAGAACATTTTGGCTTTAGGGCAAGGATCTGCAGCAGCCAAAACAGAAATGGCAACAGAGGGCAACTGAAGCACTGTAAATCATGGATTTCCCTCAGTCTCTGTCTCCATGTGAATCAGAATTGTTACATTTCCCCACAGAAATTAGTCTTCTGCCAGTTCTCTTGGATCTGGCTTCAGCCTGCTTAAGCAGCAGGATGGCATCAAGATAAAGGCTCCATTGTGAGGATGCATCCCCCACAAGCAGTAAGAAGGTCTTCTCAGCACCAGGGCAAGGATGGTGGGTAGTTAAGCCCTTAGAGTGCAAAGTCTAAGACTGGGCTGCAAGTGAGGGTGTTCTTGATTCATATTCTGACTGACCAGCAGGACCTTTGTGTCATCTGTATTAAGCACCCAGCTCTTTTTCTTTCTCGTGTTCATGACAGATATAAAAAATCATGGAAGGACTTGAACAGCATGCTTGAATTTCAAACCCGGAAGATTTTAGCCTCAAGCAGAAAGTTATTATCCTGACCCCAGATTTACCCACTGAAAAAGAAGTAGCCCTAGAATACCAATTTCTCAATCTAACTTGGCTGAGTTACTGCACAAGTACTTTAGTCACCACCAGAACTACCAGAAATGTTAGATCTGTTCTCCAACAGTGTCAAGTTTTTTAAACATACAATTTGTCTGGGATATAATCTTCATTCCAATAATATTTTTGCTGTATAAGATTCAAAAAATGCCAAGGTACTATTCAACCTTAGGAAAGTCAAGTGTGCTCCAGACTCTGGCATTCGCTCTGCAAAACACATTCCTCACAGACCCCACTGTGACTCTTTAGAGCAGTGTTGTCCAAACTTGGCCACTTTAAGATGAGTGGACTTCAACTCCCAGAATTCCCCAGCCAGCATGGCTGGCTGGGGAATTCTGGGAGTTGAAGTCCACTCATCTTAAAGTGGCCAAGTTTGGACAACACTGCTTTAGAGAATGGTCCCCACTGTTTTGTGAGCAAAGTCAATGGCAGAGTCCCTACTTTTCATGCAGAAGGTTCCAAGTTGAAGCTGTGGCCACACTGATACAGACTTCATAGTGGAATCCTCAACAGCTGCTGTAAGTCACAAAACTGAGTTAGATGGATTAGGGTTTGAATAAAGCATTTTCTATGTTCCTACATGTGACTGAATGATATTTGTAGAAGAAAAATAGAGTGGTCTGTTGTTCTAGTCTATCCTGCAGCTCTTCCATTCCTTGGGGAAAAAACCCCCCTGCAACAATCCATAATGACTTAATTAAAATGCTGCTACTACTGCTACAATTATTCCACTCACCCATGCAAGCATGTATGGGCATTACAGCTGACAACCGCTATGTGAATAGCTACTGCTAATCAGCTATTTATTTCAGTTGCATGTCTGTACTTCTGAACTTGGTCAGAATCTCCTATTTGGATTACAACTACCAGAATTCCCAGCAAGCACGGGCCAAATCATCCCTTTGATGGTTTACAGCTTCGTCTACAGCACCAGGAGAGATCATTTAGCAGCATCTGGAACATCACATGTGCACCCATGCTCCAAAGCAAATATGAAGTACTGCAGACTTTAGATGATTGACAGCAGAATAGCGCATCTTGTATACTTATTTATTTATCAAATTTGTCACCGCCCATCTCATGAAACGACTCTGTGTGGTTTACAACATGATAAAAATTCACTAAAATACAACATAAAAACAATCCTAAAAATAAATAAATTCCGAGAAGATAGAAAAGTGGCAAATAATTCCAGGGAGCATCATCAGGGGAGTAACCACCCTCAGGGGCGGGTAGAGCCCATATCTCCCCATGCACACTGACAGAGCCAGGTCTTTAAATCTTTTCAGAAAGCAGGGAGGGTAGGGGCCCTCCACACCTCTGGGGGGAGAATACTCCAAAGGGCGGGGGCAACGGCAGAGAAGGCTGTCCTCCTGGGCCCTGCCAGCTGACATTCCCTTGCTGACGGGATCCACAACATGCCCCCTCTGCCTGACCGGGTGGGATGGGTTAATGTAATGGGGATGAGAGGGTCCCTCCTCGGGTAACCTGGACCCATGCCATGTAGGGCTTTAAAGGTGATAACCAACACCTTGAACTGGACCCAGAAGCAAGATAATCATCAAGCTATAGAAGCTTGCTTGCTTGCCTGCCTGCCTGCCTGCCTGCCTGCCTGCCTCCCTCCCTCCCTCCTTCCTTCCTTCCTTCTGCCAAATTACTACCTTGATAACGGTGTCCAATATACAGTATGGTTGCTTAGAAGTGAATATTTCAGCCTTCATACAAAGAATGTTAAAATATAGAGCAGAAAAATAAAAAGATGATATGAGCTGCAAAATAAATCAAACTAGTACCCAATGACTGAATTGCATATCGAGTTGAAAGAGGTTTTACCCAGTGAATAAGCATCATAATGATATGGTGTTTGTGTGTTTGTTTTTAATTTAAGGGAATAATTTGAAATCAGATGCAGCATAAATAATGTATAGACAAATTGCCTGCTGAGGGGGGCAGGGGCGGGGCCATTCACAAATGGCTGCCACATTCAGATGAGCAGAGGGAAACCCATACCAAGCCTGGAATTTAGAAAATTTAGAAAACTTTACTATAAAAGAGTGACTCTGAGGAAGAAAAAAAAAATGGAATCTCAAAAGTTTGAGAAAAATTCCAATGACAGTGAAGCTGTCTGGGTAGATCTATAGGGGAAAAAAAAAAAAGAATAGTTAAAATAAAGTTTAGATTCAGATAATACATCAGTTATCAACTTAGTAAGATATTCCAACTAACTACCCTCCAAACAATCATGAACCATCTATTTATTGGTTATAAATATGGATGGGATGGAATTGTTATAGTTATATAATATATATTATGTATTCTAAAATTATCCTTCCTGCAAGGAAGAATAATTTCCAACAATCCTTCCACAACGTATCATTCGCTAACCAACCTAGAATGATCACATCTTCTGGCATGTCAGCATAAAAAATAGGGGCTTTTTGCAAAATGTGTTGCATGTAGTACAATATACAAAATATATCCCTCCCCCCCCGCCACCATCTGCAGTATGTCCTGCAAGTGCTAAAGGAATAGATCAAGTAAAAGAAGATATTAACAAAGGGTTTTGAAGAGTCTTTGGCATCATCTTCTCTAAGCCCAAGGCAAGAAATTCTTGTCAGAACTGCCATCTGTACGAAATGAAAAGTATTAATTAATTCCTTTAAATTAAGCAATTTGTGAATATTCCTTTTGAATGGCACCTATTCGCTCTCATCCCCCCCCCCCCCCATGTATTGGATATTGGCTTCTGGGCATCCTCATGCACATTTCTCAGCTTTTTCACTGTTTGAAAACATTTTCACTGAAACAGCAAGTAGCAAATTGCATTACAGTTAAAGAAAAAGTGGTTCTCCTTGTTCTGTCACCTGAACAGATTAGACTAAGAGCTGATCAGTATTAGGGGAGACTTTCAATTCTTTTGATTCTCTGTATTTGTTCTATACTTGTCAGGGCTTATATTTCCATTTACATCCTGAAACCCATAATTATATATAGAGAAATTAATAGTAAGTATTTCACAAAAGGCATGCTCCGCCCCCCCCCCCCCCCCCGGATGGCTTTATAAAGCCCTTGCCCTTTGCAGAATATGAGGAACTGAAGATACTTAATGGCAATTTTCCTTAGATTTCTCTTGGGCATTGTGGAATATTAAGATTTTAAAAACACAATACTTCTGTAGATAAGCAAAACCCCTGATTGGAGTTCTAAAAGGTTTCTGAAAATAAAATACAGTTCAAAGTAAGAGGATTTTGAGACTTTGCATTTCCCAAAGGTTCTCTCATTGATAACCATCTCAAACCCTGACCTACCATCCATTTTGGTTCCTTATAGCCAGCAGATCTGGATATATTTCCTGGCCATTTCCACCCTCCACTCAACGCTCCTGTTTATCATGGAAAAAGAAACCCATCGATCATATGCACAAATGCAGTAGTTCCAGGCAGCTCTGAATCATTTTCAGTACCAGGCAGCAGGTGTAAGAATGCAAGAAAATCTGACTTCAAAGCCCTACATCTCTTGAATTGGGATTTATTGTCATTATTATGGTTTTTGGAAGTTGCTTGATGCTTCTTTTTTTTCTTTGCTTTTTATGTCTCTTTCTTTGCTCCATTATATTTGGGGATTTGAATATGCAGAGGATTATAGATGCAACAGCTAATATAATCTCCATTTATTTGAAGTTCAGCAAAGGCAATCTTTTCTGCTTGGGAAGATTGCTATTCTTATTAAGCAATTCTCAGAACAAGTCAGCTCTTCTAAACAGAAATAGGCTAACTTCAGTACAGCATAAATTGCATTATTGGAAAATTCTATCCAGCTTGCTCACCATTCTTGCCCATCCTTCCCAATCTCTCATACCCACACACACTAACCTGTAGAAAAACGGAATACAGTTTTTCCTCCTCTTTTCTTTCTTCTGCCTAGTCACATCTCTGGTCATCCAAAGGGTGGCTTACATTTATCATGCACGCCCAGCATACCATGGAAGATTTAATTTTAACAAAGCATGATTCTGTTGGAATTTTTTGTAAGTGAACTTTAGACACCATTTCTCTTGAGGATAGACTGTCTTCACATGTTCTGATTATGTGCAAGCTAATTATGCCAATATTTTTCTCATTAAAATGGACGATTCCTTCTGTAATCATCAATTCACTGTTGAGAGACTTTTATTATTAACCAGTTCACACAGTTTATTGCTTCCCTTCACATACACCCCAAAGTTATTTTTTTGTTGTGGTTGTTGTTGTTCAGTCAGTTGACAGTAATTTCAAATTATTTTAGGTTTTTAAACTGCCATATCTTGATTAAATATTAAAAGTTATCCATAAAATTTGGCTGTCCATTGCTATGTATGCCCAAAATAATATGCATCAAATTTCACAAAAGTGGAATAAATACATTTAATATTATTAAATATAGGATGTTCAGATAATAAATGGCAGCAGATGTTAAAACCTATCCATCTTCTATTTGATGACATGCCTGTACTCTCATAATAATTATGAACCATGTAGAGAAAGTGATAAGGATATTTTTTTTTCTAATCTTTCTCAAAATATTAGAACCTGGGCATCATTCAATGAAACTAAATGATGTGAAAATTCCAGACTATTTTAGGGCAGTAAAAAGGAGGCATTTCTTTACTCTACTCTTGGATTTCACTTCCACAAGATGTCGTCAGAGACTCTGATTGCTTTATGAGAGGATTAGAGATGTTCATGAAGGAGAATATATTACCTCCAGTGACAGAGGCAGTAGGTCAGTTTCTATAGAACATGAGCAGGACATGCTATTGTGTCCTACTTGTGGACTCCCTATTCATGACTGGTTGCCACTGTGGGAACAGAATGTGGATTTCATTGACTTTTGATCGAATGTGTGACAGATAATTATTTTACCTTCTTAATTGATTCTTCTGTACATTGATTCATTTTAAGAAGATAGAGATTAAAAATCTAATTTGTAATTAGAATTAATTAATTGCAGAATTAATTCCTGCCCATTCCTAGGTGGAACAAACAGCAGCACACCACTGGAGGAACAGGCTAGGTACACATGGGGAACTTCATGAGCTACTTTCTATTCTGGGAGATACAGGTATGGAGCCCAAGGCACATATGCATCCTCTTGGTACAGGTAACAACCTGATAAGGTTTACAGGATGCCCAGAAGTCAGTTGTAGCTCCTTTAAAAAAAAAAAAGTACCTGAAACAGGTAAAGAGAAAGGGACAGTTTTGTGGGCTAAATCCTTAGTATTCAGTTATGATTTTCCCTTTATCTCTGATGTTGAAAAACCTTTTGTTACAAAGAAGAATGCTTAATACGGCCACATTTCCCTAGAGAACATTTAGCATCATCTTAAGTCTAAAGTTTAAAGATGTACACATACACAGGGTGTGGGAGGGGGGCACAGGCTGGAAGCCCATCTGCACCAAATGCACTTGAATCACATCGACACCAGTCCTCGATGACATCTCCACTGCCCGAGCACCACAGGGAACTCATGGTGGCCTCTTGCAGCAGCTAGAAAGGGAGAAAGAAAAGCACAGAAGGAAATAAGGAACATCCTCATCAAGATCGGCCCTGAAATTTATTGTCCGTGTTTGTAGAATGACATAGTCAGCAAGACAAAGATCTCCTTCTAATTATTTTTCATTGTGGTGGTGGGCTACTTCTTACAAGAAAGGTTTCTGGTTTGGATAGTAGTGACAGTGTTCCATGAGGCTCCTTTCGACTATTTTTTCTGTTTAACTCAGTAATATCAGAACGAAGTCACAATTTGTGGCTTATGCTGTGATCGAGCCAAAAAACTATGAGCAGCAGAGTCTAAAGAAGAGTTCTAATTATGGGGATGTAAAAGCCTTTGCACAAAGGTTTCCTTCAATTTTGCTCACACAGTGTGCGGAACACAAGAATTCCCCCATTGGATCTTGTTGCTTAACACAGCATTGTCAGGGGCTGGAGGGGACAAGGCCAGCATGCATAACCCCTGCCCTTTACCTGAGTTCAAATGCTCTCTCCTGGGTTAGTGACTGAACATATCACACTCAATATAAGGCCATGTGATTGTGTCACAAAGCCCAAAGCAGGGTGAGGGCATTGCTTTCTGATTTCACTTAAAGAGGGGGAAACACCACCAGCTATTGCAAGGATGCTGGCAATTCTAGGGGAATAAACAGGAAAGCAAAGGAGGACCAAGGCATCATGAAATTTCTCATTCACCTTAATTCCTCTGTTTGCACTGAAAATGTTTACAGCATTTGACCCATGTGTATGGGAATAAATTGCCACATAGCAGACCAGTCTCACTGGGGCATTGAGCTTGCTCTAACTTGAGTCACCGCTTCCCCATCCACTGCTCTCTGCTGCAATTCTTTCTACTTAATGTTTGCAATACTTTTCCTCCTTTTCAATATTGCCACAATATATCACCACAATTATATAAAGTATCCCAATAATGTATTGTCAAAGGCTTTCACGGCCGGCATACAATGGCTGGTGTGGGTCTTCCGGGCTGTGTGGCCGTGGTCTTGAAGTTTTGTTTCCTAACGTTTCGCCAGCACCTGTGACCGGCATCTTCAGAGTGCAGGAGCACAGGCAGAAGCAGTTCTGCTTCTGCCTGTGCTCCTGCACTCTGAAGATGCCGGTCACAGGTGCTGGCGAAACGTTAGGAAACAAAACTTCAAGACCACGGCCACACAGCCCGGAAGACCCACACCAGCTATCCCAATAATATTTTTCCATATTATTGATAATATAGGGAAGCTCAGAGTGGCTTACCAAAGGCTACATAAGCAGTTTTCATTTTTCATTTCATTTCATTGTATTTATGGTCCCAGACCAATAAAACACAAATACAAAATTTAAAATACAGGAAAAACAAACAAACCTGAAACAATAAAGAGAAGAGGATCTGACTCAACCTCAGGATTGAAATCCTTGAGGATTTTCTCAACAAGGAGAAATTCACTGAGGAGCATTAATAAGTATCCCTATGCTGAAACCTAAATTTCATGCCATCATGTGTCTCAGCAAACACACAAATGGTTATTGTACAGGAGGTAGTATATTTGCTTAGAGACTCCATAACATACCTATTATTACATAATTAGTTGGTGGCTGAGCTAAGAAATAAACAAGAAATGCCTTGTTCTTTATTCACCACACTGATTTTATGCACTAGACCTCTATAGTCCTGCTGTGGTGAATAAGAATGTAGCAGAGAGATTTAGCCATGATACTGCACATATTTTCTTTAGTATAAGCTAGGCAGCAGAAAAAGTGCATGAGAAAGAAGAGAAAGGAAGATTTGGGGGCTTAGCAGACTTGGCAGAGAACCCTGGTGTCATGGACATGGTTTCACTTGCTGGTTTCTTATTGTGGATCAGGTGATATCTTCCTCCTCTTGAAGACTTCAAAGTGGAATTCATTCTATCAAGTATTCTGGATAGTACTTTGAGCTGCAGTGTACAGTGTTGAGGATTCTGGAGCTATCTTAAAGTAATATGTGTATTTCTATGCATACACATGTTCCAAACAACTCTATTTTTCTACCCAGGCAGAGAATCTGTGCAAGCAGATGTTCCTGTTTCCATTTTGTTTGTGCCATGGTTAGCAAACCTGCATATGTTCAGTGAGCTGAACAAACCTCAGAATTAAAAAATGGAAGAATACAAATTAATTAACAGATTACTGCAGTTCTGCAAACAAGATCAGGTTACAGGAACTCCAAAAGGCAAGGAGAAAATCACTGAGGAGCATTAATAAGTATCCCTATGCTGAATCCTAAATTTCACGCTGTTTTGAGTCATTATGCTTTTAAAAAGAAACCTGGAAATGTCATTGCATGCCTTCCTGCACTGCTTTTCCTTCTCTCTCGCCTTTCTCCCCTCCAAACTATCTAATTAATTTCAAAATTTGAGATTCTCAGAAAAAGTCATAGAAGATTTATTTTGTGTGCCCTTAAAATGCTCTCTAAAGAGCATATTTCAGACCCCACTGAGGCTAAAATCTTCCTTTCATCACTGTTAAACCACTCACCTTCTGAGTCTGATTGTTGATGACTAACTCATAGATGGGTGCTGCTTTTGTGACCTCCAGGAGGATGGGTTCAGCCACAGCATCTGGGCTAGAGGTCACATGACATAAAGGACAGGAGGAAGGGCAGCGGCCCCGACTTTGGCATTCCATGCGCACTCCAGCTGCCATACGTTTGGTCCCTGATTCTGACAAACTGGCAATGTACTCTGGAAAAGTGAGGACTCTGGGATCTCGCTCACGTTCTTCAGATTCATCTGATGGGGAGTTACCTGCAACATATACCACTGGATAAAATCAGGCATCAAAGAGGAATAACCAACTATCTTTCATTACAGAGCCCTAAAAATCCAAGAGAAGCTGCACATATGTGGGTGCATAATCATTCTCAAGAAACTGATGTGGCTTTCAAATTAGGGGCGTATCCTTTATTTCAAGCTTCTAGTTGTTGTGTTGTTTTGTAACATCAGTTTTTCTATTGTGGCCTTTCCCCCCAAATTTGGGCGCTACACTTGGGTAACGATGCTTGTAATCTTCTGTTAGATATCTTTAGCTCCCACTTTTCTGGTATTATTGTAGTTATGTTTAAAACTATCAACTTATTTTCTTTTCCACTACAGAGTAAAAATGCATAAACCTTTCAGCCTTTCCTCATGTAACTTGCTTTCCAAAATCTTTGCACATCACACAAATTCCTCCTCAAAGTGATTTCTTTAAAAAAAAAAAAAACATTAAAAATTTTATTTTATATAGAAATCAGAAACAAAATGAAAAGAAAAAAGGATTAAAATGTATTATTGGACATGTAGAGACAACATTAAAAAAAAACAACAGCATTACACTCGATCACAAATATAGGACAGTCTTTTTTTATTTTTATACACAGTTGGTCCATAAGCAGAATGTGAACATGTATCATCAATCCAGGGTATATTCTTTGCTAAGTAATTTCTAACTTTACTTATCTTTACAGTACTTATCTTTAACAATACATTCAAAGCTAAACAGAGTTTCACAAACAGTATTATTACTCCTGACAAAAATAGTTACATTTCACTCTCTGTTAACAAAAACCAAGTGTGGAACTAGATTTTAACATCATATATGTATAATGTGATAGCAAACTACATGCTGGAACAAGGGAGGCATGAATTCTTAAATAAAAAATGATGAAACAGACTCTGGGCCTAAAACACAACACTTTTCAAATAAACCTCATCTTTGCTAGGTGTGTTCCAACTACCCTGGATTTTCCACTCCCGTTCCTGTTCACATATGCAATGTAATCCTTCCAAATAGGTAGGAGAGCAAAACACGTCAGCTGGAGATCAAACGGAGGAATTTCACACCAATTATTCTGGTCAGCCTGAGAAAGAAAGAAGCTGTGAATATGGAATAATATCCGCTGCAACCAATTGCATCCGATATGCACAGAAATTTTTCGGATGTGCTTATTCTTAGAGAGATGCACTTTAAAGGGGTAACCAATGCACAGATCTGCTTTTGAAGTGAACTCTAGAGGAAAGCCAGCAAGAACTGGGGAGCCTTCTGTGCAGGCCAAATAATCTGAAAGGAATTCAGGGCACAAATATTCCAAGTGACCCAAATTTGGATTATATAAAATTTGCTAATGAATGGAAGTAGCTAAAGAGTTGGAGAAAAGAGAGAGAGTTGGAGGAGGACAATACTAAATTAGCACTCTATGAATCCAATACATCTGGAGTGGAGAGGGCCAGGATATATGAATACTAAGTAGCATATAAGCCACATTTATATACGAAGCGAACAAATATCACACTACTAGTAAATGTAGTTTAAATGGAAGTGGAAAACTAAAAGCACAGACTTCAAAAGAGAAGACAGCTAACAATCAGAGGAAATCGAAAGGGAGAATAAAAAGAATCTAGTCACTCCAAAATGCTTGAACGTGCAATGAAGACCAAAAGAACTGGAACCGAGAAAAGTATAAAAGTCAGAAGACCTCCTTCTGAAAATGGAAATCTTGTCCAGTAAAAAACAAATTCTGGCAAATCAAATGTTAATGCAATCAGGAGGGGGGAATTTAAAGATAATAATGCTCCTCCAAAACCCCAACCATTGATTTCCTTACATATAAAAGAGGGCTTAGCCATTAATAAAAGTAAAAGATGTCCTAACATTACTTAGGGAGATTACACAGAAGCTGCAATTATTTGCTTTCCTTTACTGTGCAGAAGAACAGGACTGGCATCTGTATCTGAAGCAGTATTTTCTAGAATTAGCCTGAAGAGCTGACTCAAATCAATAAGGAAAGAGATGAAGTTTTAGAGAACAAAAAAAAAAAAAAAAACTAAAAATGAATAAATGTATGGTAACCACTTGGAAATTCTTAAGGAATTCAAATGTGACTGGGAGAGCCTGCATTCAGCCTTGGCTTCCTGGCTCTTCACATATCCAGGCAGAAATCCAAGCATTTTGTGCTAGGTAGCTAGTTGATAAGAGAAGTTGAGAAGAGTGTACAGTTTAATTTCTTATAGGAAGAATTTCCATAGGAAAGAGGAGGAAGGGTACAGATGTTGGGCTGGCACTAGAGGTGGAGTTTTAAATGGCTAGAAGACTTCTGGGGAAGGAGAACTGGGAAGAGGACACGGAAGAGTAATAATGACAGCTGTGGAAGATCTATGGGTTTAGTAAAGAACGACGTGGACTAGCAAACCTGAGTTGGATTAGGCAGTCTTTATATTGCTGAAGGCTTGTTAGCAGGTCTGGAGAAGTGAGCTGAACAAAGAGGAGGTGGTGCTGTGGGAGCTGTATACCCAATGTGGATGGCCCTGGTGGGAGTCAAGAAGATGGAAAGTGAAAGGATTACTAGTAAAAAAAAAAAAAAAGTTAGCTGCCAGCCTGACTCACAGAGGGAAAATTGCCATCAGAACCTGTAAGCCCTTATTTAATTTAAATTAGAAAGTAAGTAGGACAATGCACCCAACATTGTAGAGTATACACATATTGAGGAAGGAAACATAATATTCAGGATTACAAAAAAAAGTTCAATCCCTCTGTGGTTCAGAATTGCAAGGAACTTTATTCCATTATTTTGAAATGGAGAGAAGAAGGTGGGAGAGCCTGGCTTTGCTAAAGAATATGACTTGGATATCAAAACTAGATAAAAAAGTTTTTTAAAAAACCCAGTGAAATAGAGTTTTGCACTGTGTTTCCATCAAAGAAAGCCCCAGACACAGTGATATTTATGATATTTCAATAAAAAATCATACCTCTTTTCAATATTAGCCACCCTAACAGAACTCTGAGAAGTAGTTAATGTAACTTTGATGTCTAAAAATGGAATCTAAGAAGGATTCAGGAATATAAGTAAGTTAGCTTAATGTCTGTTCCATAAAAATTCATGGAAATTGTTCTTAAGAATAAATGAGAAGTTATGTATAACAGTAAGAGTAATTGGCAAGGCTAACGCAATGGTAAAACCTATTTTACTGGTCTTTTACATTCTTGGGCACTGCTAAGTATTTCAAAAGACAAGTTTATATAGACATATTATAGTTGGACTTTCTAAGCTCTTGACTAAATGTAGCAATCATAGGAGATAGGACAGATATTTTTATGGAGCTTGTATATACTTTTTATGGATTCTTTGTTGGAACAAAAGCAGGAAGCAAAGACTACAAACAGGTAGACAAACTTTAAAGTGTAGAGGGCAAAAGTGGGTTTCCCCAAGGAGCTGTACCAGAGTTTTAATGTTTTTAAATAGTTCATAAATAAACTGAGTAGCAGCATGACCAAATTTATGGATGATACCAATAAAGTTATGATTGTGTAAACTGCATATTCAAACATTTTCAAAGCAACCTCTTTAAACTGGGTAAATGGCAAATATACTTTAATGCAGTCCTCGTTTAGCAGCTGCCCTGTTTAGTGACCATTTGCAGTTGCGACGGTGATGAAAAAGTAACTTTATGACCAATCTTTGCATTTATGACCCTTGCAGATTGGTAAAGCAAATGAAAGCTGAAGTATCATAAGCGCAGTTGCACTTTCACTTAGTGACCACTTCGTTTAATGACCAAGTTGCAGGTCCCAATTGTGGTTGCTAAATGAAGATTACCTGTTGTACTGTCTGAGTCAAGAATCTTAAGTTGATTTATTATTAGGAGCCCCTACCTCCTGCAGCAATCCATCCTAAACAGAGCAAGACCACTCCATAAAATCCAAAAAGAATTGGAAGCAGAAAGATACAGAATACCAGAAGAAACTCCTAGACATTCAACTCTTCACTCTGGAGTCCCCAGTCACTACCAAGGCTTCAACAACTGCACTTCGACAACTTAAGGTTAGTCCAACAAAATTGTGTGCTCGCTCAAGCTGTACTAGGCACCTCATATTGGAATCCTACTCAAGAAGAGAAGCTTTACAACAAATATTATCAGGATCAAATCCCCAGTATTTTTTAATAAGAGAGGGGCATCCAGAAAATATTTAAACTCAGATGCCTAAAAATTGCTAATGCAGCAGCTTCAATAAACTTGCTTCTAGCTTAATGATAGTTCTTCTTCAGCTCAGTGTCCAGCCCTCTGACTATGATCACTGCTAAACCTTCTCCATCTGATTCAAAAGACCAGGCATGTATAAGCTGGATGTGCAAAAATCTGGGGTGGGCTGAATGCTGACCTGGCCATTGTTTTTCAAAACTTAACTAGGTACATGGTGAAGAAGTAAGCATGGCTAAGACAATAACTTAACTTGATTGGATATAATTTAAATTGACTTAGATGAATCAAATATAATTAACACAGTTAATATGATTACACTCCATTTCTTAATATCTCCCACCTTCTCTCACATTAAAGGTTATATAAATGATGGCATGGCCCTAAGGCCAGCGATTGTGCACCTCAATTAAGCCATTTCTGCTACTGATGTGAAACAACAGTTTGATGTAACTTGGAATGATTTGTGCCAACGCTTCACAGGGACAATTCAAATTCTGCCAGAATTTTACACCTGCTTTTAATGAAGCAAGAAGTACTAATTTCCAGGAAGGAAACTGAAAGGAAAAAAATAATGATTTCGATAGAAAAGCCTGCTAATAATCTAGTGAACGCTAGGTGGTGCTATGAAGTCACAGAACACAAGAAGTCTGAAATATCAGATGTCTAATGGAACATATGTGTGTATGTTGCAAATAGTTATAGTAACGATCCACAGAACCTGAGCCAATAACAAATGGGCTATAAGCATGCAGTCTAGGCAGGGAAAAAAGAAGAGCATTCAGTTATCAAATACCTACTAAAACTGTATTGCTCTACAGAGTAGGGGGTTGGACTCAATAAACTAAGTTAAGAATTCTTCTCAAGAATTCCACACTAAAAATGCTGCACATGTGGGCTCATTTCGATCCTGAATAGTATTCTTCCATCCTCAACAGAAGCCTCGTAATACTCTGAAGCAGTGTTGTCCAAACTTGGCTACTTTAAGATGAGTGGACTTCAACTCCCAGAATTCCCCAACCAGCATGGCTGGCTGGGGAATTCTGGGAGTTGAAGTCCACTCATCTTAAAGTGGCCAAGTTTGGACAACACTGCTCTGAAGCAATACTGTGCAGCACTTCTGTGGTCTTTCAAATTGAAGGGATGGCAGCAAAGTCAGCTTCAGTGAGAGCTTTCAGAATTTCTTGGTGATGGTGGGGGAGACACTACTGCTAAAATTACTTTTTTATTTGCCCCACGAATGTTTGCTAACAATGCAGTGACTGTCATCATGTCTGCTGTCATCACCTGATATGAGCATTATAAAGAGAAGAAAAAGGAAGGGGAGGCGGAGGAACTAAGACTCCTCCCCAAATTTCAATCAGTATTTATTTATTTATTAATTTATTTAATTTGTGTGCTGCCCATCTCCCTCAGAGGGTGACTCTGGGTGGCTCACAGTAGAGTAAAACCCAAAAACAATTAAAAAAATAAATACCCACATTAATTAGTTAAAAAAATCAGATGTATAAAAAGATCCAATGTATAAGAAGACTTTTACTCCATTTCAATTAGAAAAGAAAAAAATGGAAAGAGTTCTTATCACACTGCTATGAGTAAGCAATGCTTAGCCATTTGTCCCCCCCCCTTTTTTTTTTCCCCTTTAAACATCTTTCATCCTCCTTTAGGAAGCCAGAGAGAAGAGACCTAGAAGAGACAACTTGGGAGTTAATTAGAAAGACGAGGGGCATTATCAGAAAAGTGATCTACTCCTCAAAAGTGGTGCTAGGATCAAGGCTACATTGCTGAAAGGATTTGGGCTAAGACCAGTTTGTGCGTGACTCCCTGGATATGTATTTTGGGCAGGGATGATATCATGTATGTTGGTTCTGGCTCCCTACATTGTTGCAAAAGGCAACTGCATTTGCTCACAACCACAGAAAAGTTCATAAAACGCAAGTCCAGAGAGTTCTGAACCTCGAGTGGTAGATTTCTTAAGCAGATATTCTGATTTCTCTTACTGATGCCTGTCCTTGGATTTGTTCATGTAGTAGAGGCAAGGAAGGATGCAGCCACCGGGTCACTTAACTGTTAGAAGTCAGGATGATACGGTATGGAGTATTGCTGCTAGCTGCAGTGGTAATAAGAGCACAGTGGATTAGGGTTAGGGTTATTCAAAGACTTTGTTTGTTTGTTTGTTATCTCTGCTCCTACGTCAGGTAGAACCTTCCACTTAGTCTTCTTTTGGCTTGGAGCTGTTGACAATGCTGCAGTGCTGAGCAATCCCTCACCTGTAAGGTACCAGCTGTAGGAAGTATAGCCCTCAAAGAGCCAACTAAAATGTCATTGGTTGGACTATAGTTAAGAGCAGCTTCATGGAAATGACAATACAGCTTAATGTATTTCATGTCTCACTGGTCAATAGTGCAACGCATGGAGCTTTCATGAATAGTTTCACTGTGATATGAGTGCACACAAGCATTTATTAGAAGGCTCTGAGAGACAAGAGGAACAGTAAGTGTCTGTCCGCATGAGACAGTTTTTAATTTCAAAACAGGTCCATAGAGGCTGGATACATGATAGTGAAACAATACCATAGCCCACTAGCACTCTCCAGGAAAAATGAAGAGTGATTCTAATTTTGAGAGGAGGAGGAAGAGGAGATGAGGAAACTCAGTTTTTTGTATGTTTGTTTGTTTGCTTGCTTGTTTTAAGAAAAGAAAAGGTTTTCAGTGTGACTGCTGCAGGAACTGAGGGGAAAAGTGGGATCTGAGCCTTTGTATACGAGAGAAGGAATGTAGCTATGGCACATTGTAACAAATGTTTCTGCACAGTTGCACAACCCATATAAGCAATGCACAGAGACCACAGTGTGAGACTAGAGCTAGTGATCTGCCATGGATAGACACTCCTGGAATTATCCCTGGTAAACAGGGACATTTGGAAGATATACCTTCGCTCTGGGTTTTTTGCCAACAGAAGGTTTTTTGATGTAAATGGAAAAGTAGACTGTTACTGACATAAGAACTTGTTATTTGTTTTTAGTGAATAATAGGTCACCAAATGATCAGCATTCCAGCCCTACTTCCATGTCTCACTCTTGGGCTTCTCTTACAGTTGCTCATCCTATTTCCCTACCTACCTTCTTCTCATTCCCAACCCTCCTAAACATCTTGTCTATTAGACAAAAAGTGGCATATGATTTACTTGTGGCATTTAAATCGGGCACATTTATGCAAAAATAAACCTGCTTACACAGTCATGTGTGCAATATATTTTGAACCTAAAGTAGGACTCTTTCCCAGTGCAGAATTTGGATTTTGGTTAGCGAACATCATTAATACCCCTTCTCCAGATTTTTAAGATCTTTACTGTTGCTCTGACTCTCTCTCATTAATACAAATTGCCTGGCCAAGGTCAAAACAGTGTCCAACAGCCAGAAATGTTTGCTTTGAATTTCTTTTGTAGGCCTTGTGAACATTATTTAAACTTCCCCTGTGATAACTGGAGGTCATGGTTTTTTTTAAAAAAAAAAAAAAACTTAGATTCTTGCTATTGTGAACATATGTTCTCTTATGTTCACTTGTTATCTTTTAATTGGTTTCTATTCTAAATTTATGCCAACTGTTCCTGCTGGCGGCAGAGGCTGCTACTGAAACTGGGTGGTGCCTTGTCAACTTTATTGATGCATGTGTGAAATGTATATTACCATTCCCATTTTCCTCTCTATAACTCAACTGCTTGCTGGGCTGCTGAGAAAGATCTCCCCATCATTATCCGTTTATCCCTCTTTTGGAGGTGGCTAGTTCTGGAGTCTTTGTAATTTGGCAAAATGCTCAAACAACTGTGGAATAGAAATTGTACAAAAAGAATCTCCAGGCAAAATGATGGTAGAGGCTATTTCTGACCATTTTTGCCAAAATAAAAGTAAAACCATATCTTTCTGTGAGGGTGAGAGGAGTAGAAATATATGAAATTATTGCTGAAATCAGCTCATTCACTCATTCAGATTCCACTCATCCTTCCTGTGTCTTATGAAGGATTCAGACTCCAAAAGGCTTTATCCTAGCAATTCAAGAATCCACATTTGAATGGGATTCTTGAATGTCACAATGTAGAACTTAAGGGAAGGATCTGCAATGGTGCAACCACTTACTATTCTCAGTGAGATGCACTGGGAAGACTCAGCTACATCTCCTGATCCCTCTCGAAAAGGACCCTGGACAATTTTAGTTGTGCTGTACAGGAGCCAGGGACTCTGCATGCACAAAATGCTACCTGCCAGTAGCCTCAATGTATAAAGGCAGCTGCCTTGAGGCCACAGGCATAAGGGGCCCATCAGGCTCTCCTTGCCTCCCAATCCTTGTCCCACATCTTCAACCAACCCAATGGCATGGATTCTGGGTTGCCAATATCCAGACTATTACTAAATGAGATGCAGAAAACAATGAACTCTTTGCCCCATGGCGCCATTCATATCCCTGCTGTCAGCTGCTACATACCAGCTAGATCATGAGTCAGGGGTCAGACAGCTTGAACAGGATGGTGAGAAGTGAGAGTTTTTTCCCACCTTCCCTGGCTTTGGGACTCTAGCAACCTAATCCCATGAACTACAGTGGGGCAAAAAAGTATTTAGTCAGCCACCAATTGTGCAAGTTCTCCCATTTAAAAAGATGATTTTTTCCCCCATTTTGTCTCTCGTAGTTGAGGTATACCTATGATGAAAATTACAGGGCTCTCTCATCTTTTTAAGTGGGAGAACTTGCACAATTGGTGGCTGACTAAATACTTTTTTGCCCCACTGTTCCTAGCAGATTACAGGACACTTATCTTTTGGTACTAGAAAGACTGCACAGGGACATCAGTCATGGACATTCCCTGGGGAAGGTGTTCCACTAGCAGGCCCCATCACAGAGTAACCCTTGTGTCTCACCTGCTTAATTTTATTTGGGAGGAACACTCAGAGAATAATGACTACGAGGGTAGCATAGGAGAAAAAGTATCTCTTTACATATTCTGATTTCAAGTTATCCAGTGGTTAGATCAGCACCAACTTTTTCAACTGGGTCTAGAAATGGATTGATAATCAGTACAATTTCTAAAATACTGGTGTCACATAATCATTTCAGTCAGCCCCAGTTAATAGTCTTAGCAGCTTTGTCTTTGAAGATGACATTAACACAACATAGTACTGTATATTAAATCAGTCAAGAGGTTACCAGGGCATTTAAGGCAGAAAGGACTGAAATTTACATTGTGTTAAAGAGAACTTTTATAAAATGATGTATTGTTGGTATTTGTCACCAGAAAAACTATCTAAAATGTATAAAGGTACTTTGAATATATGCTGGAAATGTGAGCAACATGAACGGACATTTTATCAACTTTGGTGGACTTTTGGAATGAGATACATATTTGTATACTGAAGATTTTAAAGATTAACATATAATCAAAACCAGAGACTTTTCTTTTAGGTTTGATGGACAAACAGTTGGAAAAAAAACAATGGAACTTTGTTTTTATATATGATAACAGCTGTACAACTTTTATATACACAGAGATGGAAGGACAAGACATTACCTATGGTGGAAGAATGGATGGTGAAGGAGTTTGCTGAGATGGTGAAACTGACAGCTTTGATTTGAGATAAGGCATTACGTAATTTTAATGCTAACTGGAAACATTTTTTTGGACTTTTTGTGAGATCCAAAAAAAATGAAATTTTGTTGTATGGATTTGATGATTAGAATTATGGATTACTAGAAATAATGGAAGTTATGTTTTAACCTTAGAGTAAGAGTTGGATGTATATTGTTACTTATATCTGTTGTGAGGAGGGTTGGAAGTCATTTTTTTTCTTTCGATTTTTCTCTTCTTTTTCTTGTTTTTCCCACTTCTTAATCTTGTATAGCTCCCATTTCTAATCTTTCTTTCTATATTCTTTTCTTGATATTAGTTTTTTTATTTTTATTTTAAAATAATAATAATAATAATAATAATAATAATAATAATAATAATAATAATAATAGGCTACCAGGGCATTTATACCTGATACTAGCCTAACCCTGTCAAGACAGTGTTGCACTTGATTTATCAGACAAACCTGATAAAATACTGTATGTTCTTAGCTATTGAGACCACTTGTTTCTCCAGAACCAGTGGTGGATAAAAAAACAGCCAACCACCCAAGCAAATCAGAAACGGTTACCACCACTTGTTTGTTACAAACAACCCACCCATCAACAGTATCTCTATCTGGTCTAAGGTTCTATTTATTAACATTCTCCAATCAATGACACTTTTAAGGCACTTTCAAAGAAAGAACCAATAAATCAAGGACACAAGAAATTAGAATTACCTAATAACAATGAGAATGCCAAGTCACTTGATACATTTTTAATCCTATCTCAATGTCAGCCCCACTAGGTAGACCAGATCAGAAAATCAACTCCACAAGAAGACTAGAATGACATTGTCTTGAGATAGGCTCTAATAACAGAATCTTGCAAGTCTGATTGTGCTGTTCCTCTCCTCCTTCTTACACCCCAGTGAATCAGGGAGGTCCCTGGTTGAGCCACTTCCAAACATCATTTTGTTTCCCAGGACTTAAGTAATGTTTCTGCCCTCTTTGTCTAGGTAATGGTTCTTGCATATTTCTGTCAAGATCATCTTCCTTAGTCTATACAAATAGCCAAAATTTGTGTTACTGCAAATTTTGAGGACAGGAGATACCTCTTTTCCCCTGAGTCAAAATACTCACTTCCCCAACCCAATGTCTAATGCCCATGTCTGTTTTCCAGAAAATTAGCTAATACCAGTAACTGATCAAAGAAACTCCTACAAAGAAAACATGTCTGTTAAACTGGGAAAAAGCAGAGAGAGGGCCTATAAAGATATGGGACATTTCTTAGCCTCCCCATTGTGCTGGAAATGGACCACTTCAGGCTGCCTTTGAATTGCTGCTTAGCAGGCTTAGAGGAGAAAGCAGCAGTGATCGAGAATGGTTTATCTCTTGCAATTTTTCAATCGATACAAAGCTCTTGACGTGGACTAAGGGGAACAATAAAGAAGGAAAGCAGAGCAGAAAATGTGGCAGGTGACAGGACTGAAGAGAGCTGAATGAGAAACTTGGTAAAAGGAGAAAACTCAAGATCTAAAGAAGCAAAGGAGTTGTGAATAGTGTTACCTGAAATCTGAAAAGGAGAAAATGCTGTGTTTTAGAAAGCGCTTGATACGTAGCAGCAGGATAGGTGGGTCTGTGCATATACAACAAAAGAAACAGGTAATTTTTCAATCACATCAAGCCCATCACTTTAAACGTTAATGACAAAGTAAAGCTTCCAATATACGATTATGGATAGGCCAACTGCAACCATGTGCATTGATCGGTGCAAGGTCTCTTCACTCCTATGATTCATCATCAGGCAGGCATTGCTTAACTTTTCCCTAGACAGTAGCACTCCCCTCTGCACTGGCTCCCAGCCATATACCTGCTGTACTTAGGTTATGCAGAGTTTTGGATTTATGTTTGTAAGTTAAATCTAGGTTTAGAATGCTATCCGAGTGGGCAATGGTAAAAGTAGGTAGGAAATTTCAGAAGAAAAACAGTTGGCAGGAGGAAGGATTAAGCATTCTCTTTTTAAAAAATATCTTTACAACAAAATACTCCCCCTCTCCCCCAAGGAAAGGACTGTCCAATAGAAAAAGCTACTGTTACATATGGCCAAAGTATAACATGTAGTTTTTCCTAAATCATTAACTGGAAAATCATACAGGTTATAGGAAGAAACCAAAATTAAATCATTTATATAAAGCCTTGCAAAGCTGCCAGCTTGGTGAAGCTGAGATAGTTCAAGCAGCTGCAGTATCAGGTATGTAAGCCAATAAAAGGCAACAGTGGTGAAAATTTCTCACTTTATTTATCAAGAACATGTTACTTCAGATTTTCTACAAAGAATTGATGACAATATACACTGCCTCTCTTATTTCCATAATAAACTTGTGCTTTGGATGATAAAAGATCATGTTTTGCTCAAGTGAGCTTCACAGCAGAAAATGACTCTATGTCACCCCACTCCAGCACTCTGCCACACTGATGCCCCAACACAAGGAACTGCATGTGATCTGTAGACAGATCATTAGGCAGGTAGTTTATGAATCAGAGTAGGACCTTTAATTGAGAAACAGGAAGCCTGAATGCTTTAATCTGGATTCCTGTGCTGAGTTGGGGGCTGGACATGATTGCCTAAATAGCCCCTTCTAGCTCTATGGTTTTTATGAAGTAATTTATGGGCTGCAGAGGAAAAATAATTGTATACTGTATAAATCACACAACAAAAACAGATTTACTGTCAATGAAATCTTGTCAAAATGTTATTACTCCTCTTGTAAGCAATGTCTATCTAAGGATAAAATATTTTAAAGAGCATTATTTATGAATAAGAGTCTAAGGAGAAAAAGTGTTCAGCAACTTGTCAACTTTCACATTGACTTAGGGCAGCTTTAATAAACTTTCATAATTGAGAAGGTGCCAAATTAGCAAAAACTGTCTTCCTGATGCTGCTGGGTATTACACTGGGATTTTCTCTATTGCTTAACTTGGACAGGTCTGTGGCCTATCCATCTTTTCCATCTGATTGTTGATGAACTTAAGGACTCTAGTAGGAAAAATAGGCAACTCCTGCAAGTCCAAAATCTGTCATTTCTAATACAGAAGTTGAATGAGCTGGGAAATGATCAGAAAGGAGTAGGAAGAGACTTCCGGTGGGAACATGGCCGCTTAGACACCTCTCCACAAGAGGGAGAGATGACACCACAGCTGGATTGGTGGCTGGCAGCAAGTGCTGGCTGCCCAACGTGCTCTGGATAAAGGAGGAAGTGAGGAAATCCACTCGTCTCCTGACAGCTGTTCCTCAAAAGCTAATCGCGGAGACTGAAGCCTCTGCGAACGGCTCTCAAGTTGAGCAGCTGGGAGGCAGGTCTTTGTTCGCTGTTGCGATGCAGCCTTAATGGACACTAGAGCCAACCAATTCCCATTTCTTAAACACTTTGGATTATACTTATTATTCAACTTAAGAGAGACTTTCCTTCACAACAGATAAGTAAATCTCTTGGGGCTTATCCTTATTTTTGGGACTATATTTTTAAATGAAGAAATAGGGTTTTAAATTAAGCTGATTAATTCACAAAAAGTTGGAGGAAAGGTGGAATTTAAAAGAGACTTAAAATATACTTATAGTGAAAAAGGAAGATTTGTTAGAAGTTTGTTTTTTTTATGAAACTCCATCTGCAGCAGCGAGATTTGTTTTTTTCTATGGGAAAGTTTCCTGTTTGGTTCATTACTGACTGCTGATTGGTGGGGTTTTAGAAACAGAGCTAGACTGTACCTTGATTCCTGTGTGATCTCTTTAGTGAACACACTCGCCTGCAATTTCAGTTTGAAAGGCGCTAGAGGGCATGAACTGCACTTTACTTTTGCTTGTAATTAACTGTTATACTTTTTATTTGTCTAAACAGAAAAAAAAAAAGAGGAAATGGCTAAAAGCGGCCCATTGGAGCAGCTGCTAGAAGATAAAATAACTCCTCTAAGTCTACTCCAGTCAATGTTTGATGAACTAGGAGCTAGATTTAAGTCCCTTGGGAAAAAAGATAGAGGAAAAAGTGCCTAAGGTGATGAGCTCTGGAAAAAAGGTGGAAACTGAACTGAATGTAGAATTGGAGCTCAAAAAGAAATTGGATTATGAAGGGGATATGAATAAGGAAGTTGTGGATTCAAATACGGACTGAAGATGGCCAAGGGATGATATGGAAAAAGATGTTAGAATGGAATTACAAAGGGAAACAATTGATGTTACAATGTTTAAAGGGGACATACAAATAATGGAGAAGAGTGAGCTGGAAAGATTTTATACTTTGGATTTGCAAAAGGGATGCATTGTATCAGTGAGGCCGTTCTTGGGAAGAGATGAAGAAAAAATATTGGAGATGTTTTTGGGAGAAATCAAGAAGATGGGAATCAACTGGTGAGATATTACAAGAAAGGACTAAAGTTTAAGCTTTTAAAAGTAAACAGAAGGTTTACAAAGTGCATTTATTTGACTATGGTTAATATATATGTTGAGGCTCTCTGTAGTTATTAATGGGATTTATTTTTATGACCAGGACTGAATGACAATGTTTTAAGGATTTTGGTATGAAGTTTACTAAGGTTAAGATATATTGGTTATTAAATTTATGGAATCTTTGTTTTATATATTACAATAGTAAGGTTTCTACAAATATAAAGGTGGAAAGATATGACATTGTTTATAATTTTATTTTCTATATATGATAACAGCAGCAAGGTTTTTAAATGTATAGAGGTGGAAAGAAAAGATATTATTTATAGTGAAATAATGGTTTGTGAGGTGGATGGAGTTAGCCAAGATGGTGAAACTGATAGTTTTGACTTGAGATAAGACATTGGGTAATTTTAGTGTTAACTGGATTTTTTAAAAAACTTTTTGTGGGATGTATAAAAATGAAATTATGTATAGGTTTGATGATTAGAAATAATATGGGTTAATAGAAATAATGGAAGTTATATAGCAAATTTAGAGCAAGAGTTTGATGTACATTGTTACTTATATCTGTTGTGGGATGGGTCAGAAGTCAATTTTTTGTTGTTGTTTTTCTTTTTTGCACTTTTGCTTTTTATTATTTTTCTTTTTTAATTATTTCTTTTTTCCTATTTTTTATTCTTAATATTAGTTTTTAATATTAACTTGGAGAAATGTCAGCTGACTGTAGTGATTTGAAACAGAAACAACAGAGATGTGACAAGGATTGGCAATCGGAGACAACCAATTTCACATCATTATGGTTTTCTGGTGGACACCACTTTCTGGTAGAGAAAGACCTTCTACCAGGTGTGGGAGATGATGTTACCTGAGGCCAGAATAAAGATATGAGAATTGAGGGCAATCCAGTTCTACTATAGCAGATCAAATAAAGATATAGCAGTGTTGAGCTGAGCCTACCAGCAATATACTTCTTGAGTCTTTAGATAAATGATCCCTCCTCAAATAAATTTAAAATGGCATCTTGCCATTATATTGTCCTGTTGACTCATGTACAAGTCTGTTAGCATATATAACCATTAAATCCTTCTTGGCAATGCTACCACTTTGTTAGTTATACCCAGTAAAACCATCCATTGATTTGTGCTATGACATCCAAAACTACAGAAATAAGGGACATAAAAAAGGATCATTCATCAAATCCCCAGTGTATTGTAAAATCACTCTTTTTCCTCTTCAGATAAACCAGCAGTCAATTTATCAAGTCTTCAAAACAGAATGATTTTTTCCAAGAATAAATCAAAATATATTCATAGGTTTAATAAGATTTTAACTAAAGTGAGGAACTACCATAACTAATATTTGTTGCTGTTTTATATAATGGGCACACCCCCTGGACCATTCTCCTCTACAAGTCCCACAGATATGAACAGAAGCTTTAGAAGTGCTTATGCATGAGAATGGCCTAGTTAATTTTGCCTATTAGCTTCTGTGTTTTACTCGCATAAATCTCTTGCTCTTTATAGTAACCTATCACAGACCATTTCCATAAGGATAATGCTCTGTTATATGACTCCCCATGGGTACCTAATTGTCCTTGGGACTGATTCAATTCCAGACCAACATGTCCTTGGTTAACTTATCTAAAGGGTTTAGAGTCCCTATATAACCCCCTCACTCCTATCAGTCATCCCAAAATACTATCTTTCTTTCTTTCTTTTTTAGAGAAAGCCTGTACTGTCATTTTCTCTAATCTCATAGTAAGAAGTTCATGTGAAAAAAGTGACCATAGCTTGATGCAGACACATAATATTAAAATGTGCATCTGAACACACATCTCTTCTTTCATATATCCTTCTGCCCCATGTTAACCTACAGCTCATTATAATTCATTAACACATTTGGGGGTGGGAGGTGGGGGGAGCTGAGAAATAGCTTAGTCTAAGGACAGCTGGTAAATTAATGAACAAGGTGAGATCTGAGCCATGAATTTTCTGATCTGTAAGTCAGCCTCTTGAACCACAATGTTACAACAGTTGGTCACTTTGATATTGCAGTCATGTTATCACTTACCTGTATTATATCACTGAAAAGTCTGCATGCCTATGTGTATAACGTGTGTGTGTGTGTGTGTGTATAGCACTGTAAACCACATTCTCACAGAGAGTCACACTCAGTACTTTTTATGATGGTTGAATTGATGCTCAATAGAGGGACATGGAGAACAGTATGAAAACAACAGGATATGAGAAAATCTTCATAGTACTGCAGCCTGCCCTTGATCTCTAAGCATCACTGCACAGTTTCAAGCTTTTCTACTTTTAAGAACAATACTTAGATATTTCAACAACACTGCAATCCTATAGATCCCTATTCAATAGTAAGCCTTGCTAGAATTTATTTAGCAGGACCTATTCCCAAGTTAGTGAATTTAGAATTAATTTGCTATGTTGCAACAAAAATAACTGAAAAACCTCAGGCTGAACAATTACAGAAAGTTTGCTCCTTGATTGGGAATAAATTGTCCATCTTTCTTCTTAGCTAAAAAAAGCAGCCTCAGTACCTTGTAAAAGAGTATCAGGGACATGATAATCAATTTACAGGTGAATGTTGAGACAGAGTGCTTCTAAATATACTAATCAATAACAACAGCCTTCAGAGAATGCAGCAGTCCCTTCCTCACTAAACCCATGCAGTCCCTTTCACAGAATCAACAACACATTCTGATGCTTCCCTTGATGCCACCAAAACTCCATCCAGATTTTGTCCTGTGCATGGGAAATTTCATCCCTGGCAAAAACTAGTTCACGTTTCTAGAGCGCAAAGTTATTTTTTAAAAATGTAGATTCTCTTGAATGTTGAGAAATCCATGGGTTGGTTAGTAAGTATATTTATTTATTACTTCAGCTTACATGCCACTCCATTTCCAAAGACTTGAAGTGGCTTACAAATGAGAACACAACATTAAAACATAAAAAGTCATTAACATAGACATAACAAGAGACCCCTGATGTATCACCATCTGGGCAGCAGAATCTTCAAGTGCCCCCAGACGAAGAATCCTGTTTTCACAACTCTTCGAAAATAGAATAGGGAGAGGGTAGGCTGAATATATAGGGGTAGGCTATCCCAGAGGTAATTAGGCCAGCTGGGAAGTAATTCAGGCATGAGTGACCATGAGCAGTGTCTCCCAGTCTATGCACAGGTGTAACTGGCCCACAAGATGAATTTGTGCAAAACCTCCAGGCCACAACTGCCACCTATTTGTCATGCAGGATCTGAGAGTCCAGGACGAAGACTCAGGGGGAGCGTTACCCCATCCAGAGATAATGATGGAAGTTCTCTAGATCCAGGACAGCCACTCAGTGTTGCTAGGGTTGAGTTGAAGCCTATTTTTCCCCATCCAGATCCTCATAGCATCCAGATCCTAGAAAAGAGATACCTATCTCTTTGTCAGCTCAGGGCAGAGAGGTGTAACTGAGTATCATCACCATGCCAATTGGTGATGCTCCGAGCAGCTTTATGTAGATATCAAATTGGAGTGAGGAGAGAGTTGAGCCCTGTGGCACCTCACAAAGCAGAGGCCTTGGGCTAGACCTCTCCTTTCCCAGCAGCACTGACTGGGACCCTCATGCCCAAACTCCTTAGCCTGTTACTCTAGAAAAATACCATAACTGATGGTGTCAAGGGCTGCCAATTTTCTTTGCACAATACTTTCTGTCCTTCAAATGTTCTCCTTCCTTTCATGCCCTTTACAACCCCTGAGCTAGGATGTGCCACCCCTACCCTGAGCCCACCAGAGGTCATACACAAGCACAATGAATGATGTCTCAGTCTTATTACTCCATAATAACCAGATAATGATCTGACAGTGACAAGGGACTGATGAAAATGTATGTGGCTACTATAAACAAACCCATGGTTGTCATGGTGACCATGAACTCACAAGGTGCCATCTCCCCCCCCCCCCCCCAGTAAAGCAAACTGAAATCTTTCAAAATGAAAATTATAGCTGATTCCAGTACCAATCAGCATCAAGGTCAAGGAGCTCAGGTAGGGATGAAGGTGTGCAGCATGGAGGCCAGTAAAAGCAACACCCTAGCTTGACCCTGGAGCCCAAACTTGCCCAAACAATAACTCACAAGTTATCTACAGAACAATGCCCTTGATCAACTGCACAGTATCCCAGATGGCAATCACAACTCCACCTCCCTACCATGGGGTTGCACTGATAACAACACCTGAAAAACAGATGGGGACACCTTTGAGAGTGGAACAGCCCCTTGCCACCATCCTGGTCTCAGTAGTGCAAGCCATATCTGCTCTGACATCCGCAATAAGAGGTTTCAGTAAGATTTCCAATCCTGCACAATTTTCTTCTTTGCACAATACTTTCTGCCCTTCAAATGTTCTCCTTCCTTTCATACCCTTTACAACCCCTGAGAGCTGTTAAAACGCAAACACTGCAATCAAGGTTTATGATGCAGATTAAGCAACCTTTTAGTTCCAAGTGCAGAATTTTCCTGGCCACAAAAGAATCTTTACTATCACCTCTCCACACTACTGATATTTGCCTTTCTCTACCATACTGCGTCTCAATTTAAAGAAAATAACAGAAGTGAAGCTTACCTTTGCTAATATCTTCATATTCCAGCCAGAGCTGCTTTTGTACTTGCTTGTTGGGATACCAAATAGAGCAGGATTCTTCAAATCCATAGACAGCTTCCTGTATATAATGGTTGCCAAAATGATCCAGCAGAGCCACAAAATCTCCTCGAGATGTTGCTCCATCCAGAGAATGAAGGGCATTGCCAAAAGCTGCAGAGAACAGAAGTACAGCAAGCAGGAATTTAAGAGAGAGAGAGAAAAAGGCAGGACATATATATTCCTTGATAATATAAGGTCTTGCTGTCTTGCTGGATCAAGCCAAGATCCAGCTAACATTTTGCTACCACCTTCCAGAAGCTCACAAGCAGGTCAACAATCCTTGCTCACTCCAATACCTGATTCTCAAATATACACTCTGTATGTAAAAATCCGTTTAAGTGTGCTTAATAAAACTGCATTTTAAACAAGGTTTGTAACTTTCTCCACACATTCCAAGAGTGATTTCAGTGTGTAAAGAAGTAAATTGCCTTTTTCAGCCTGATAAAAATGTTTTAATTTCAGCAGCAGGCTCTTAATTGTTCACAACTGTTTTTGTAGTTTGTAGGGGGATGGGGAAGCAATAAGAATTGCTAACCCCAAAATTGTTGCAATATCATCAGAAACTGAATTGCTAGCTTTGATTGAGTTATGGCATACCCTTAAGAAACATTGTATACAGAGATGCTAAGAAAACAACAATACTTCATCATGAATAGAACAGATATAGATTTTTCTCTATTAAAAAAACCCCTTTCAATATTCAGGTAAACTGTCTCTGTTCAGATATTTTTATTTAAAATCCAGCTATTGAGACTGAATAACCTGTGTGAAGCCACAGCAAAATCTGTAACAGTGCCACCCTACTTGACCTGCTGGTCTGTTTCCTCATGTTTTTCTTCAATCATTTTGAAAAGAAGCTTAAATATTCTTAAAGGATAAGCGATTACGTACTCAACAGAAAATACATGACGTGAATTTTTGGTACCCAGTTTGTGGTCTTTTCCAAGTTGTTCCTAGAGAAGATGAAGTCGTCCTATTTGTTTTATTTCAGCTACATGATTTAAAATGTACAGGACAGCCAATAAGCACCAAATATTCACATAAGCAAATGTGACAGAATTCTGAATAAGGAAGCTTAAAATTGTATTTAGTCTGCATTTTCAGCAAACTAATTTGCACTCTCCACATGTACTGAATTTTTCTGTTTTTATAATTCTCTGAATTGTGCAGCATGATTTCCAATTAAAAAAATACGAGCTGTGTACAAAAAAGCTACTTTAGTTGCAAATGCATACCTTAGGATAAAATGTCATGATTTTAGTATAAAATATAAAAACGTAATATACATTTTAATGTGAAAATAGCTTAGAATGGAACCGTAAATGAATATATGTGAAATTAGTATTCTCTAGACCTGCAACTACAAATCCCTAAATTGCCAGCCAGCACTGGAGTTGAATCTCAACTGATCTTTTGGGGTTTTTGGGTGGAGGTGAGGCCTAAATTACAACCAGACAGATCTGTTCCTCTCTAACTCTTATGTATGAAACTGTTGATAACTGAAGGGTTATCAAGGCTCAGGATGTGAACCAAAAGCCCTAAAGAAAACAGTGATGTCCAGGACGAACAGAAAGTTAGAATGGCTGCCTGGCACCAGCTCCAACCCCTTTACTGTTGGCACCCCCCATCCCCACCCCTGCTGTGGTAATGTGGCCATTCTAAGGCCACCCCACCAGGGGCTGGACGTAACTTACACTGAGAGGTAGCCATTTGGTTCAACCGAACATGGTACATGACAGAGCGAACTTTCCAGTGTTGTAGCAAAGGATATCCAGAAATCTCACTGAAATTCACCATCCCTGTGGAAGAAACCATAGGAGAAATAGGAAAGGCAAAGAAGATTAGCAGAAAGCATTTGCAACACAGCTCTTTTCCAGATCTGACACAGAATGTGAATTGGTTTCCCTGCTCAGCAGAATCAGGAGGCGAATATTTTTCCCAAGCTGAGCTATTTTAGGCTGCAAGTGAAAATCTGTTTGTTAAAATCACCTTGCACTGAAAAAACACCCTGACTTCACCCTGAAAAAACCTAAAGCAGGTTAAGGAGAAATCACCCTGTTGTGCTTTATTTTTCCTATGGGGGTGGCAAAGAAGAGGCGGTGTAGGTGCGTCTGTCATCCACACCCTGCCAGACCTCTCCCTGGGATCTCAGTACTCCCGCCCAATCTACTTGAGTGCTGAGATATCTGGATATGAATATATCCCAGGTGGAGGAGTCTTCTTGAAATGGGAAATGCCCCTTCTCTGGATGGGACAGAACAGGAAATCCTCTCTTCCTGAAGAATAAGCCCCAACTGTCCTTTTAATGACAATTACCAGGCCTAAGTGGACTTGGGGGCATTAGGCCAGATTACGAATCCAGGACTGGCATAATCAAGAAAAAGAGGATGTTTATTTTGATAAAGGCTTTAATAAATGATTTCAGTGGTTACATGATGCTGAAATTGCTGAAATCCACAGACCAAATCTAGTGCTTGTTAATCTATAAATAATAACAATAATAATTTATACATTTATAATTTATAAATATAATTTATAATTTATAAACAACCTGAACTAACAGATGAAAGAGACAGAAAATTGGAACAGATATAACATTATCCAAAACCGAGCGAGCAGCACCAAATAGAAATAAAAAAATCTATCACACAACTAAGCTATACCTTCCCAGCTAACTTTATTTCAGTAGTTCCAGTTCTCTCAGGAGTTTTGATGTCAGCCCAAATTCCTCAGCCTAATCCCATAAAGTATATTTTCTTAAGGTGCCTACTCACTGCAAGGCCTCCAAGCAAGACTCAGTCAGAAAACAAAGAAACACTCTATTTCCCCTTCCCTAATCCAACTCCCTTTCCTCTCACTGGAGAAGACAGTGGCTGTGATTGGAAAATATAAGCTCCCCCAGCCAAGGGAGCTATTAACTCCACATTAATAGTCCCTAGTTACACCTAGTCCGTAGGCCACTCAGAATTAAAATCCCCTTAATGAGTACCACGTGTAAGATTTTTATCCTCATTACAAAGCATTTAAAAAACATTTGTTTATTTATTTATTGCACAAAGGTACATGGCTGCGACGAACAAGGATGGACGACGAACAAGAATGAAAACTTCACACCATTCTCAAACCATTTTAAAGTAAGGAAAAACGAAAGCATTCTTACTCTGCAGCTAGAATCCTCAACTTTGACTCTATGAAACGCTCATACTGTCATTTCTGTTGAAATTCAAAGCTGAGGCATATTACCTTCTGCAGACGTGAGGTCCTACCCATATATGTGCCTGTTTATTTATTTATTTGATCCAGAGGCTTCTCAACTCCTCAACACTTCTGGGCATTTTACCTACAGCTATTAGATTAGCACTGCTTCTGTATGGTGTGCAATTGCATGTTGGTATAAAACTCTTAACCGTAAGAAAAAATACAATCATACCTTCTGAGAGTCATATTCTCTACACCGAGAAGTATCTCCAGTGCTGTACTCAGACTAGAGATTGGGCTGGCTGATATCAAAACAAGAGCTTGGCAATTAATCATATCTTACTGGCTCAGAATCTGTCTATCTCCCACAGGGCTTCTGCCCCTCTTAGTACGAGCTAACTTTAAATCTAGATGGTGTATAGCAATAACTAATGAACTCTTTCACCTTGGCACGTCCCCTGATTTTCTTATAAAGATGGGTTACAAGAAAGCCATGGAGCTTATAAAGCAAGGATTAGAAGATGCTGAACTTCAGCATAAGCAGCAGCCCCCAGGTTATATCATCTCCTCAGTGAGTCAAGGGAATCACAACCTGAATGCTATTTATTTAAGTTATCCTATACCTACCACCGATGGGCTTTTTCCAGAGCACATTTTAATGCCCTTGCTTCTGCAATTATGAATGCCAGATGTAAAGGAATCCCTGTAGGGCTTCGGCAATGCCTTTGTGCCTCTCAGGGGCCTGAAACCCTAGAACATGTTTTTCTAAGGTGTAAATTCCAGGTGGAATTTACCTGGTCAGAATTTTCAATTAATCTGCTCTCTAATGGAAAGACTGCCTGGCACCCTGATCAGCATTATCAAGAAGTTTTCTTAAATGACAGGTGTCCTGACATCACCTTTTAATTGCTAAGTTTTGTGCCTTGGCCATAAAGCTATTCATACCCAGATTTGTTTTCTGTTTTTTCCCAAGTAATCATTTGATTGCATTATGAGATGTAAACAATACATTATAAAATACAGATATTAGCAGGGTACAGGGGTATTTATGCAATATAAACTAGAATCTGTTAACACTATGATGGTTTAGGTAAGTTAAACCTTTAAATAAAAGGAGAAAAAAGTTTATATCAATGTTAAATATAATTTCTAAAATGTTAATAAACGTAAGGTTGCTTGAATTGTATAATTACAGCTAAGCATGGCATAGATTTTCTATCCATGTGTTTTTCTTGGTAAAAATACAGGAGTGGTTTACCATTGTCTTCTCCCACGCAGTATAAATTGATGCTTTTGTTAGTGTCACTAAAGTGATCATCTCCCTCCAGCATCTTTGATCTTAATGCTTAATACTAAGGTCTCCATTATTTTTGATTTATTATTGTTAATAAATGTTAAACATCAAAAAAAGAAGAAAAAAAGGAAAAAAAGGAGCTTTGACTGATTTATTTATAAACATTTAGACTTCCTCAGAACCATACTGTAAGTGTTTGTATATGGAAACCATGCTTGCTTGAATTTGGTTAAATTTCTGTTGTGGATGTATGCTGTTAGTTTTGTCACTGCGGTGTGTTCTCCAGTTTTAAATTTCCAGTCAGATATTATCAGTGTTGTATTTGTCTTCCAATGTTGGACAAAGTTTATTCTCGCATCTGTGAACATGTATCTCAATAAATTATGACATTCCTCTATTCTGGAATTATACCTAGTAAAAATGTGATTTCATTCCAAATGTAATTTCTAAAATTCTCTGAATGGTACTACATCTATCTTTCCAATACTTTTGAGGTTTTTTTTTACATGTCCACCACATTTGTTAAAATGTGCCTTCTGTTTCATGGCATTTCCACAGATTGGTTAATTGAAACACACCATGTATTAAACTGTTGCACTGTTATTATACTTCTGAATTATACTTGGGTTGTTTGAACTTATGTTACATTGATCTTGGACTGTAATAAAGATACCACTACTACTATATGTGTTTACTTATAAAAAAACACCCATTAAAATATTTCAAAGCAGTTTACAATCAAATATGTCTGAGGCAAGTCAAGTTCTAAGATGAATTCTAACTTAGAATCTAGTTTCGATTTTTTTTTTCTGGACAAAACACATTTGATTTGAAGTCAACATTCTTGTATCAAAATTCTTGTGTTCCTTCTGAATAAAAAGGAATAGTGGTTCTACTTATACAAACCATATATAACTTTGACCACATTCCAATGACATATAAATCATCCCCAGTGCAATTGTTTTTGGTTAATTTTCTGCTGATCCCTGAAGATTATACTTACTTCTTAGACTTTTACACATCTTGTATCTGAGCCAAGAAAAGCAACCGTATGCTGCATAATGAATGACTGCCTTCATCCAGTTTCCCAGGCACAATAGTTCAAATTGCAAACTGGCCATTTAATATTAATTGCATGCTCCCTTAGATAGCAAGAAATCCAAAGACAGGTATAACGGGAGGCAAAGATATGAAAGAAGGCATCAAAAAATAGTTTTTTGGAGGATGGAATGGAGAAGAAGGGAAATGCTAATTATACCAAAGAAATGTCTATGGGTAATTTTTCAGTAATTAAAAATAACTTGACAAAATTTTGCTCATTTTCTCTCCATCAGAATCTCACCATCTTAATATACTAAGTCCCTCCTGCCCTTAGTGCCTCACTGCAGTTTTTGCAGTGAGGTCAATCCTAAAACATTGCCCTGTGGTGTTAATTGCTCTACTAATTACATTTTTAATGAGCATTTTTATATGTGCTACCATGGAAAAATTACAATCTTACCTGATATCAAGGGTTGTGGGCACAGATACTTAGAAATCTCAAGCTTATGAAAAAGTGCAGGAGTGACAAAGGAAGTGACTGGTGACTGGTGGTTCTTAGTGGATCTACATGGAGGGTGGTATGCAGTGTGAGTACCTCAGGGTTCTGTCCTGGACCCGGTGCTCTTCAATATTTTTAGAGTTGATTTAGATGATGAAATAGAAGGAATGTTCATCAAATCTGCGGACAACACAATGCTGGGAGGATTGCTAACATCTCAGAAGACAGGCTCAATGTTCAAAAGGATCTTGAACATTAGGCACTTCCCTACAAAATGCTGTTGAATGACAAAAAGTATCAGGTTCTGTGTTTTGGGCAGTACAAGATAGGTGGTACTTAGCTCAAAAGTAATACATCTAAGATATCTTGGTAGATCATAAATTAAGCATGAGTCAGCAATGTGCTACAGCTGCCAAAAGTGCTAATGCAGTCTTAGGCTGCATGAAAAGAAGTACAATGTTGAGATCATGGCAAATAATAGTTCCACTATATGCAATGGTGGTCATACCACACTTGGAATACTGTGTCCAATTTTGGCCACCTCAATACAAGAAGGATGCTGAGGAACTGGAAGAGTGCAGAGAAGAGCAACCAAGATGATAAAGTACTTGGAGGCAAAATCCTATGAAAAACAGTTAAAGAACTGGGTATGTTTAGCCTAAAGAAGAGAAGGCCAAGGGGAGGCAAAATAGGAGTCTTCCAATACTTGAAGGACTACCTCACTGGAAGTTTTCAAGCAAAGATTTGGACAACCATTGGTCTGAGGATTCCTACTCTGGGCAAAGAATTGGACAAGAAGACCTCCAAGATACCTTCCAACTCTATGTGTTCTGTGGTTGACCCATATTTTTTAATGGACATTTGGAAGAGAGACTGCTTAGACAAGCTAGCCCTGCCTATTTATAGTTGCAAGCTGAAATAACAAACTTCCTATTCTAATCCCAATTAAATAATTATTTCCCTTTTTTTGTCTTAGCAGGCACTCAATACCTGCTAGACACTTAATCCTCACTAATATACTGTACAACCTTCCCTTTCTTATGCCTAAATCACTGTTTCTCAACCTTGGAAATTTTCAGATGCGTAGACTTCAACTCCCAGAATTCCCCAGCCAGCATAGTTGAAGTCCACATCGTAAAGTTTCCAAGATTGAGAAACACTGGCCTAAACCAAGCAACTCTGGGGATGAGGGGGTATATCTCAGACACTGAGTATCGAGACCATTTGAATAAATATTTATTAATTGTAAGCATCCTGGCATCTTTCACAGTGTTCATCTTTTTTGCTGTCTGTCCCACAACTGCACTAGCTGGCAGCACTATGGTCTATGGTTCTATGGCAATGTGGAGTACCTCAAGCCAGTTCTAAAAGGAGTAACACTAGCATCAAAATAATATATCTCTTGTCCTTATCTTTCACAAAATTTGTCTGACATTTTTTAAACTCTACCATCATAAAACTGGCTGACAATAAAATATTGTGTATCTTTGTCAGTTAGTCATGTGATGTCTACATTGCAGAACATTGAGACTGAACAAAAGACAGGATTCAGAGAGTGGGATCTAGGAATTTCCACATCAGAAGCACTTCAACCCCACACCCTCTCTTTCACAAAGCGCCAACCCATTATTGTCTTCAACACAAATCCTTTCATCCTTGCAGGTATGTAAGTAAAATTATTTGCCTCACAATGCACATTTTGATTACCCCCTTGCCTCCCACCCAAAGACACCTATGAATTCAAGGGAAAATACTAGCTATAGTACCGTAAACTAGTAGCTTCAGATAAACTGGAACTAAATCAGAAATGTGTTTCTCAGCTCTCCAAACAGATGACAGCATGATATCAGTTTGAGAACCGACCCAAGACTAGTGGAAGTGTCCTCTGAAAGGGATCACTCACCAGTTAGAAAATCTGGATCAGGAGTAGGCTCAGACAGCTCCTCTTGGCACTGATTCTCTAGTGGAACGGTGGCCAACATTAGCCCATCTGGCAGCTGTTGCTCCAAACCACGAGCAAAGTTATTCATCCTGAAAAGTGCCAAATGAGAAGTTCAAAGCAAAGGTCAATTCAAAAAATCCTGGCAAGTCTATCTATAGATGTTTCTTAAACTATGTTCAGCAGAAGAGGAGCATTCCACAAACAACTTGTACATATACTATAAACACCTTCAAAGGCTTTGAAGGTCCCACCATTTTTCCTTCAAAATATATTTGTGAAAAATAGGGTTTTCAGCACAATTTGAAACCAGATCAAATTACATAGCCTGAGTATTTCACTAACTCTAACACTTTACCAAATTTCATTCTAGTCCTTGAAACATGTCATCATATACAGGCTCACAGATCTCATTAAAATCTATAATCAACCTATCAAATGTAAGTAAAAATAAAGAGTATTATGAAAACATTTTATTTCAATATTCTCTTTATTTTTTCCTTTTTCTGAAAGAGACAAAAGTGTTCATGTTAAAAATAGTCTTAAATTTTAGGACTACAAACAGTGCCATCAACATCAAAGGATTCTTCATGACCACTAGCTCTAATGCTGCCAACGGGGCCCTTCCTTGGGCTCCATTCTTATCCTCCAGCTCTTACAAATTGAAGGACTGAAGAACTGTGTAAACTGGGGAACCAGCATGTGTAGAGCTTTTCTTCAAAGAAATAATGCTAGGCTTATTGAAACTTTTGCTCCACCAGGATTTTTCCCACACAGAGAAAAAAAGGCCCTCCAAATGTCTTAATTTTGGACTTAATAGGTAAATGAGGATGTGCAAATCCCTTCTAAGAACTATCACTAAATCAGTACTCTGTTTCTCCAGAAGCCCACCTAGAAATTATGATAAATTTGTGATTAAAAAGATAACCAGTGTTTTTTCAACAGAAAATCAAAAGCTAATAGAATTGCATGGATAAATATAAAAGAGGCTTCAAGGAGTATTTCTTCTAATCCCACTAAAACTCCTTTACTTACACACCTTTACAAGATATAATCTTTTAAAACATGCACTCTTTTCATGGATAAAATGTTCTCTTGGTGGATGACATAATCGCAGAGGATCTAATATCATTTTTGGGAGTTGGGTGAGTAGTATTAGAGAAAGGTCCTTTAACAGAAGTCATCTATCTCTGAAGGAAAATTCACTTGGGATCAAATCCCAGGTCTTACTACTGGTAAGTGAGGAAACCTGAGAAATTTTAATTTGCACGTTGCTTTGGATAGAGTTTTGTTTTGCTTTTGATGTAAAAGCACCATGGATAACACTGTACAGATAATAAAAAAAACAGGACTTGGAACCCAACAGAACAGGAAGGTTTTTTCTAATACCATCATCACCTGAATGTCCCCTTCAGCACCTGCCCAGGTGCCAACTCACGCGTTTGATTGTTGTAACCATAGAACATTTCCCCAAAGAGAGTTTGATTCATGGGCAGCTCTCGGCTCTCTTCACAGTCAGCACCCTCCGGACAGGACTCCGAAATTAACTGACAAGATCGTCCATCCATACCTAGCTTGTAATCTTCAATGCATCTGCCATTGAATACAAGAAAAACTATTAAAACTCGCTACAAAATTTATAAAGGGAAAATCTTTTGTGTTCAAGGAGGAATTCATAATATGGCCACACAAGTGAAAAGCACAGTACCTCTCTTACAAATGTGTAAAATCAGGTGAGATTTTACATTATAGGCCTAATTCAGTGGTTTTCATATTTCTGACCTATAGAAAAACTTTCCTATTCATGACTTTTGTGCCAAGTAATGCCTGATGCTGGAACATTTCTTAAAATGTACTACTAATTTGCATGGGGATAAAAAGGACCAAATTGACATGTGTATGTGGAATTCAGATGAAGAAATCCAGTTAAATTGAAAAACAGGCAGAACAAAATAAGTGAAATACAAAGCCAATGAACAACAGTTGAGCGGGATGGGTGAAATCTGTTAATCCGTAATTGCAGAGATTTCTGCTCAAGAAATCCCTAAATCTAGAATGTGAACTGTAACTCAGCAACAATCGGAGGACCACAGGTTGCCTACTCTTTCAGGAACCCTGTTACTGAAAATGTCATGGTAAACAAGAGTTTCTTTCATTGCTACAAAATATATTATGAAAGGATTCAACAAAAGATGTTAAATATTAGTGTTATGCAATGCTTTGGTTTTAATTCCAAAAAGATATTTCAGAACATGTGAAGGTATGATTAGAGCACCTGTTTGCAACTCTTTAAAGCAGCTGTGTCTTTTGGGGGGATCATACAGGAGCTGCAGAGACAGCTGTGTGATCTTGAGAAATAATAAGGATTACAGACAGGTGCTACCTTCAATATAATCAATATATATATAGTTTGGAGTAAGGAGGTCTCACTGTAGAGGATACTAGAAGCTTTTATGAAACTCACCCACAAAACATAAGAATATTATACAAAGAAGGGTCTTCTGGCAAAGGCACCATATGTTGTAGACAGAGTTGCTCACAACCACCATTGAACCCATCTGAACAGTCCACACCAATGTGGCGATCATAGCAGCCAGTGCCATCTTTCATGGGGCTGAGACCAGGTGGACACTAGCAGAGGAGGAAGAACAGCATCACAAACCAGGTGAGCACAGACTTTATGCAGAGCAATCACTTGGCACTGCAGGATCACAAAAGCGTTCATAACACACAGCAGTAACATCACACGTTATCATTGTATTGCTTGTTCCACATACACAGTTCTGTGTATGTGGAAGAAAACTGCATTAGGGATATTGTTTCATCCTGTAATCAGCATTGAGATTTGTGGTAGTTTCTTGAAAGTTTTCTACTCAATTTCTGCTAAATAATTCTACAGTGTCATTCACACTTCAAGCTCACAATCTGTGCTGCAGTTCCTTCCTGCTGCAAAATCTCTTAATTTTCATCTTTACAGTTTCTACAACCATTCTTTTTTCACATACGAGCATGCGCTCATTACTGTATTTTTCACCTTCACCTTTTCTCTTTATGGGGGTGGGGTTACTATTCTTGGATCTGAATGCTGCATCTCCTTTGACCTAGAGGCTTGCTTTTCTCCACTTCACTTTCAGCGAACAACTGCAGAAAAGAGAAAGGACTTCTAAATTCAATGGCTCAGGACTGTGCTGTTCTCTCCCATAGGCTGGTCATTTTCTCACACTATGTGGATGCTAAAAAATGTTCAGGTTATATGGAGATTTTTATGTGCCTGATTTCTAGGTGTTAGAAGGACTCAGGCAGGATCTTCCAGTACAGAAGTGTAGAAGCTTAAATACCCATCAACACCAGCCAGGGTGATTAACAGTCAGCACCAGAGTTGTATTCTCTCCAGTCATTTTCAAGAGGAAAATGTGTTTGCAGTGACCTGTGAACTAGGTGCTGCCTTGGGCTACCTTAGAAAACAGCCACCCTCTGGCTTATATAGTCAGCCATGAAATAGATGGGATCCAGAGACTCTGATTAACTAGAAACTATTTTTCAACTTGTTTTAGTTTTGAAGTAAGTTGCTGAACCCATAAACAAGTCCAGCTGAAGTGAATTAAAGAGCTATAAAACTGACTGATAACATCATCAATAAGGTTTTCCTTTCAAGTGGGACATTTTGTAGAATATAGTAGGAAGAGCTGCAGGCTTTTTCCCCTCCTCTTTCTTGTGTTTCAGCTCATGGGGTTTTAACAGAGGATTTCTTTCCGAAATGTTTTTCCTCTCATGGTCCTGGTGATGAAGCTCACACAACAAGACACAGGTTGCTTGATGACATTAATTCTGCAATTTCCAGTACAAATAGTCCCCTGTAGGCTCACTAGACTCTCATTCTGCCCCATGTTGCTCCTCCTCCAACCATGCCAGCTGGAATGGCTAAGCACAGGAGAATTCTAAGTGTTTGCATAATGCCAGCAGTCAATGAGCAGACCCAGATGTTTGGGATGATGGCAAACAAGCAAATGAGGAGTCTAGGAATCCTGCCCAGCACCCATCCTCATCAGAGTGACTCCCCATCTGGCTGACAAGATGTGCTTGAAAGTTAGGGGTGGACAAAAGAGACCTGTGTGTATGTGTGTTTTCCACCGATTAATTTGATTCCTTTGTGACTCAAGCCTTGCACAAAGGCTTAGAAAATCATAGAAATGAGAAGACTCTTTTTATAGGAATGCTTTTGCACGACTCCCCATTAAGTGATATGGGTCTGGCAGGAGAATTTGCAAGTGAATTGCAAGCTCAGCTTGCGCAAGTAAAAATATAAAACCCGCGCCTTAATGTGATGTCGTCTCAGCTTTCCCCTTTAAACTATGCCAGACACAAATTCATGTGTTAACTATACTACAATTGCAGCTTACAGAGGTGAGCTTGGAGCAGTATTACAGAGGAGAGAGTGGAGGCTTTGTTTTTGTCTGGTAGTTCATCTGATTGCTTATAGCAGTGTTTCTCAAACTTGGCAACTTTTAAGATCTGTGGACTTCAACTCCCAGAATTCCCCAGCCAGCATGCTGGCTGGGGAATTCAGGGAGTTGAAGTTCACACATGCTGGCTGGGGAATTCTGAGAGTTGAAGTCCACACATCTTAAAATTGCCAAAGTTGAGAAAATATAGCACCATAATTTATTCCATGCTGAAAATGCAAAAAAACATCTCCTGGGCCCCTTTTAGAAAAATTCCATCATCTCTTGACAAGTTCTCCTTGTAGTTAAAGACTAGCCATGCTTAGCTTGCCTTTGCATTTTATTTCACTTAAACCCAAATGGATTTTTAAAATTCCATGCTTATGGTATTACTTTCTCCCAGAATAGGTGACTGGGGTCTCCTCCCCTTTTAGCTTCCTTTGGATATTAACTTTTCATTGTGACAGCCAGTCTGATCTAGTGGTTATGGTGCAGAATTAAGACTAAGGAGATGTAAATTCAGATCAATTCTCAGACTTAGAAGTATACTGGGTGACTTGGGGGCAATCAGGGTTATTGTTATGGTGAAAAAGAGAAGTGAGTGCTGTGTGTGTGTGTGTGTACACACACACATACACAGAGTATATACATTTATTTAAAAAAACAAACAGCCTTGAGCTCAATCTATCAAATTAAAAACGAATTAACATCCTTCCATGCTGATTTAGTGTTTAACTCAGGTCAAACAACATTGTGAGTCATCAGCAGAAAATTCCAAGAATCGCAACTTTTCTGCATCCTTTCTGGTTCCCACTATAGTACAATATTCCAGCCTCTTTCATTTGTGGGATTTGTAGCCCAACACATCCAGAAGAAAGCAGGTCAGGGAAAGCTGCAATGGATGTCCCTGGTTTGTCACTTTTGTTTCATTCCCGTGTGCTGTTTCTCAGAAGTGTGGCCAATTCCTCATTACCAAACTTGTTGGCATGGTTCTTTCCAGCTGCTGTGCCTGAGGTTGAAACAGCCCCAGGGTCTGTCCACTTTATCTTGCTGTACCACACAAGCATTGAAACTTAAAAGAACAGGGTTTGAGATTTGCAGATACAATGGGTTGACTGTTCAAGCCCATGATTTCTATATTAGATATATCATTTATATATCTTGTCACATCTTCCATAAATATTTCTACCTCACAGAGGCACATTGGAAATGGTAATTATGGATTAGTACTGGAATGAACAAGTGCAACTTCTGCTTTCTCTCACATGTAATTTTCTGCTTTTGTTGTTGTTGTTCATTTTCAAGCTCTTTCCACAAGAATAAATACGGGCTTCTTGAAGGAAATTCTCAGACATTCCTGCTCAGTATTATCTGCATTGACTGGCTGAAGCCCTTCAAGGTTCCAAATTCCAGGCCACACCAGGCCTTTCTTGTCCTCTCTAAAGATGTCCAAGATTAAACTCGGGGCTTCCTGCATATAAAGTATGTACTGTAGCAGTGAGCTATGGCCATAAGAGAATAATGGATGAAAAGAATGTTCTGGGGTTTCATATCAGTAGGTAAGGTATGATTTGTGTGTGTGTGTGTACACACACAAACATACATACATACATACATACATACATACATACATACATACATACACACGTACGTTCTTCACAGGTACATGGAGGTGAAAGGTACACAAGTTTAAATGCCCATGAATACATTGCAGGTAGCATAATATGATAGTTTACTTTCCAGTTCCCATATGCTATGACTTTTTTACCCAAAGCAAAAAGCTTTGTGGGGGAAATGTCTTAAACAAGAAAGGGGTTTCCAAATAGTTTTCATCCAATTAAGGGGGTGAGAAATTACAGGAGAGGGAAGGCACTCCACTATTCAGCCAACACCCAATAATGTTTTCAAAATGTATTCTATCTGTGTTTAAATGGAAAACGAAATACAGTGAAATCATATGCAAGAATGTGCCCAACTATGAGGACTGCAAAATTTCCAAAACACGGTTCTGACCCCCCAAGATCTTAAAAATTCATCTTTTTTAACAATCACTGAATTGCTTCACAAGATTTGGCTGCAACAGCAACATTTATTACCTTCATGGATTTAGGAAGCAGAAAGTAATATCAGGAGGTTTTCAGAAATGCATTACTCTGATATATCCCTAATATTAGTTCATTGTTTAAAATGGATATAAATTTGTTTAAAACTGTCTGCTACTGACTAAAATGATTACATATTATCTGGTTAGTATGTGCACTTGTCTATTATATATCTGTGTTATGATGCAAACTATAATGTTAAGAATGTTTTATGCATGAATATCTGAATTATGTTATTCAGTTTCATAATTGTGTATGTGTCTACTGTGGATGCTACAGAGAGAATGGAATTCTGTGCTTCTGCTGCTGTCAGCACAGGGTCTCTCAGCAGCTATTTTAGAGGTATCTGTGTAGAAATATTTCCATTTGCTGATCCCTTCACTAATTCTTTTACACATCCATCTTTGGCACAATGCCTCTCCCAGCACAAAAGCAGGTGAAGAGGGAGAATGTCAGCACTGAGACACATTCAGCAACTTCACAGCCAGAGTCTGAAGCAGATGGATTGCTTTCCACCTATTTCTCATGACAGCCTTTGTGCAAAGGGGTGCAGGAAGATGTGCTGTGAGACAATGAGATACAGTGCAGAGGTGGAAGAAGGGAACATCTGCCACAAAGCACTTAGCGTGTATTTCCTCCTAAGAAATGAAATTCGCACAAAGACAGCAGGCAAGGAAGGAGTAGACGCTAGAGAAAGAATTAATTTCTTGGTTCAGTCCCCAAGGTACTGCTTAGTATTAGAATGGTAGAGCCAAAGCTTGAGGGAATCCCTGGCATATTCTGATCCAGAATTCCTCAAAGATACTCTGCATAAGCACAGAAGCTTTCTTGTTCCCACAATGAGAGAGAAGTAGTCTCAGCTAATACAAGGTATAGATGTTCTAGAGCTTAGAATTAAAAGATGCCTGGCCTATAGAAGTTATCCTAGAGCCTTCCTTTCACAGTTCAGTGCAGTGATCTATGAAGCTTCCTTTCCCTTTCCCTCTCCATACACTGCTTCACACACTGCTTCTTGTTTTTTGTAGCATCTCACTTTTCTTTTCTTGAGGATCTCTAAAGCTCCATCCAATCATGACTTTCTCAATCTTCCCATTCCTCTTGACCTATTCGCTCTTCCTTTATATATTTGCCTTGCAATCTGATCCTCTTTCATTCTCTCTATATGACCAAACAACCTCAACATACTTCTTTCATACTGGTCCACTTCTATATTCAGGCCACATTCATTTATCGCTCGTTCATTCTTGACTCTATCTCTTCTTCTATCACACACATAGCTTTTCAATGCATTCAACTTACATTTCTCCTGACATACCCAATTCTCACTTCCATTAAACAAAATGAATAGAAGCACACACTTAAAAAAAAGCTATTTTTGTTTTTGATAAACATTATTTCCCCAGAATAGTCATTCCTCATTCCACCTTAGACTCACAACTTTTCTACCACCATTTGTACATCTTAAAATTTCTTTACCCATTTGTTATCTTTAGTAAACAAATTCATCTACTTCCTCTCATTTTTGAGTCAGATTCATATATGTAGGTATGTATGTATATGTAAAATTTTTGAGTCAGTGTTGGCTCCTGGTGACTGCCTGGACAAGTCACTGCAATTTTCTTGGCAAGATTTCGGAAGTGGTTTGCCCTTGCCTGCTTCCTAGGGCTGAGAGAGAGTGACTGGCCCAAGGTCACCCAGCTGGCTGTGCTGAAGGTGGGACTAGAACTCATGATCTCCCGGTTTCTAGCCTGCTACCTTAACCACTATACCAAACTGACTCTCCATTCCTTATATATTTCTGCATAAAGTACCAAGGGGATATCACATATCCATATCTCCCCCCTGCTCAATGTTGAACCATCCACTAAGCATTTTATTTATTCTCATGTATAACTCCATCTTAAACTCCATCACCGTTCTTATCACATTCAACAACTAACCTTCAACTCCATATTCATGCAAAACACTGCATAGTTCATGCCTATTCACTTTACGATATACTTTCTCCAAATCAATAAATATTTAATATATTTTTCTCACATTGATGTTTCTCAATAACTGCTGAAGAGCAACAAACTCATCTGCATAGCACTTACTCAGCATCAAGTTGCAAAGCATTTCCCACATATATCTTATTCCCCAATATTATTCATTAAATCAGAATTCTGCCAAACATATTCCCAGGCACATGTAGCAAACTAATCAACCTGTAGGTTTTGCATTTACTCTTGCTATTTAAAAGGGAAGAATAACTGCATTCTCCCAATGGTCAGACACAGGTTCAGACTTCACACAGCATTATACAAGCCATACAGCCAGTCCATGTGGAAATTACACCCATATTTTAACCTTTTTTTGTTAGATCTGCAGCTTTACCAATTCTTCGATATTCTCATAACATTTATGATTTCCCTTTCGTCACTTTTTCCCCTTGAACGCTAGCATTTATAGCATTTATTTCATTTCCACTGCTCAACATGACACAATCATTCCCATAGAAATGTCTACAATACACTATTCCTTCCAGCAATTAGTCTCTTCAGTTGTATCCCAAATCACTTTGATTTTTTTTTAATCCATTCACTTTGCATAATCCTCACATTGCAAACAAGCAATTTTTATGAATTTGGAGACATTTGAACTCATAGGTTTGTGTCTAAGACACAATGCTACACTAGCACACAATAAAATTATTTCAATTTCTATGAAGGGCAAACAGGACATACTAGTTAAAGGCTTCTTCATCAGGGATTTTATTTTTGCACTACATAATCCATTATCCAAATTTGAATGATAAGAATTTGTAGACTGTGCCGTGATAATTTGTATGTTCCTCGCCTCTTTGATGGCTGATGCGGCAGCAATCTGGATTGTGTTCTGTTTTGCATTCTATAGTCTTCCTACCACTCTAAGGCCATGCAGTAAGACAGATAAATAAACTTTGATCTAATGAGAAAACATCATACAAAGGACAATATCTCTGGAGCTCCAGAACATTTTTTCTAACGGTTAAACAAAATTGTAACCGATTATGCTAATCAAGAAATGAGTCACCCATTCTCAAGATACTTTGCATTCATTTAAGGATCTCTTTCTACATTAAAAATACATCTACTTTGTTTTACATTTATTACTGAAAATGTAAAGTGCAAGCACATGAACAGATGTTTGCAAAATTCTTATCATGCAAATATACACATTAGGATGCCAAGTATAAATGCTTCTTCCTGCCAGGTGCATAGAGAGCATCAAACTTTGTGTTATGTTAATTATATACCATGCCACTTCCTTTCTTGTTTTTCTTTGCTCTAAAAATAAATTAATAGAGGCTTCCCCCCATTTCTTTAACTGGAGGTGGTTGAGTGGGAAGGGAAGAATTTGGCAGGAAAGTCACTGGGGAGGGAAGCATTATATTTCCCTTATCCTATCTGATCATGATCTAGATCAGGGCCTAGAAGCTTTCTTTAGAGCAGGGGTGAACAACGTTTATGGGACAACAGGCGCATTCCTCCAGGAATACTTTGTTAATGGTTGCATGGAAATAATGGGCGATGGGTTGAATCAGGGAGTGGGTCAGGCCGAAGTTATCTTTCTGCCATTACCATTCCCCCTTTTTTCCTTTACTTTCTTATACCCAGTTATCACTTTCATTCTTGTTCTCTTTTGGACACCTCCTTCTATCTTTGCATAGCAGGGAATGGAAAGAAAGCTCTTATCAGACATCTGAACAGATCAGTTGAAAAGAGCTTCTGAAATTATGCTGATGGCCACATAAAGTTAGGCCATAGGCTGGCACAGCTAGATTGCTCACCTCTGCTTAAGATGAATTGCAAACAGGATGCAAAGGTGCATGGTACAGACTTAATGTAAATGTAACTTGATTCTCAGGACGGCAAGATTAAGTTTGCCCTGCATAGTATGTAAGGCAGCCTTAAATGCATGTTTAAAAATATATTAGAATGAAGAACAGTTACTGAATTTAATATTCAAGAGAAAGCAGGAGCGTGGAATGCTTTCCATGGTTTTAGTTTTGTGCTGTAAGCTGAAAAATGGGATCAGTCTTAGAAAAATAAGGCGCTATGTTATCCATGTTCGTGGAGTGGGTCACAGTGCACAATTTGTGCTGATCTGCTGTCTTACACAAGGCAAATGGAGGATCTCAGAAATATACTAAATCCTGAGATCCTCTGTTTTCCCTGTGTAAAATAAGAGATCGGCATTTGTTGTATGCGGATGCCACGGAGCCTACAGAATTATAATGCTCTGGATCAACAAGCTCAAATCCCAGAGAACTCCATGTGTCAAGGAACCTTATTGTCTTATTCTCATTTCTCCAAGAAGTCCTTTCATAATTCCATATGAAGTGCATACAAACCATACAACCCGTGGAGTCCAATTTCCGATCTGCAATGCAGCGGAAATTCTTGCTGCAGCCCCCATTGTCCTTGGAGCAGTCCCGGACTGGGCCAAAAGAATCTAGGAGAACCTCCAGGTTATCAAAGGAGGAGGAAGTCATCAGTTCTTCCCTGTGACATAATAAAACGCAATTGCAATTATAATAACAATTATTATTCTTAATAAGAGAAATAACAATAATTCAGCACACCAGTGGTTCAAAGTGTGATGGGAGGTAACCCCACAACAGGTAGAAGATATAAGATTCTCCACTATTTGACTGAAAAGTCTACAATCTAAATTGTTATTATAAAGTAGAATGTGATAAAAGGCACAGAAGAGGCAAAATTAAGTAACAGAGATAACTTGAAGTTAACAAGGTATTATTGATCATAATAATGACTTATCCAAAGAAATATGAATATATATCAGATGCCTTACAATAATGGGCTCCATTACATTGACTGATGAATGTCACTTCATAGATTTTGCACATTTATTATTAGAACTACATTGCAAGGACATTTATTTCCTTAGTATGCATATTTCTAGGACAGATCACTGATTAAATGGATTCAGAGTTTGTTTACTAACCATAAACTTGCACTGATTGAACTAATGATCTCTCAGTATAGTTCCTGAGAGTGATGGAAAAATGTGTGCTGTATAGGCTTGGAGTGGAGAAAGTCCACTGTAATTTATTATGGTAAAGCTCTGTGGTGGCCATCATATTCTGTCCAAGTACTTTTCTTCCCTTTCTTCTTTTAGGCAGCCATAAAATCTTAGTCAATTCTTTTTGCAACTGATGTATATAGTGTTGCAGAGGGTTTTCAGAACCTGATATGGTATTGCAGGGCTATCACTGAGAAGGGTGAGACATTGGGTGTATTCCCATTTCGATACAAGCTTGCCAATTCTGCCATTTTGAAATAAATACATAGACAGAATGGACTCCTGTAGCAAAATGCTTATTTCTCTGAACTTTGCAATATAATATCTCCCCCCAAAAACATACACAAAATTTACATAAAGGCTTCCTTGGGGAAAATGTTTTTAAAATGCTAACAAATGTTGATCCAGTGTTTTGTTTAAACTAATAACAACAAAAATGCCAAAAATTGGCCAAGAAAAACTTAAGGATATAAAAATGAATACTAGAGCTGAAGTGAGTTTGACAAGATTCATTCATTCCTGCCCACAGTATATTATTAATCTGATTAGAGAAAGGAGAGTATAAAATAAGTTTTTCTATATGAACCTCGCTCATATTTCCTTGCCTTAGGAAGTGAGGTAGGTGAGAGAGAACTTCTGAAATGCAGGGACCTTAAAAATAGGAGTACACTCTTCAGGCAGGTTCAGCAGACCATATATTAAGGTGATAGGTCAAGAATGTATCTTAATTGATCATAGCTTCTATTTTAATTGAACTATTTTTCTGATGTTGATTTTAGATTGCTCCATGTTTGTCCCATGATATGTACCCCATCATTGTTTTAGAAGGATTTTTTTTAAATGATAAATTGTCCAATTATTTTAGCAGAAAAGTGGCATCTACATATAAATTTTGCATAACTTCCCCAGAGGATATTTCTTATTAGGCAGGTTAAAATTATAAAACATTTAAAGACATAAAATAAATACTTTAAAGCAAATCAGTGAATTATTCCCTTTTGCTTCTTTTCTATGAGTGAAACTAACGTGACATAATTCAGAAGCCTCCTAGATAATTTCTCTGCTCCATTATCTCATGTAGAACAAAGGAACAACAACACTTTGGGAACTTGCAGCCAGATGTCCCCTCCTCCCTATTACATTTTTCCAAATGCCATATTCTAAATGTAGGCATATGATTATTAGTACAGAAACAAAATAGAGCTGGACCAGCAAAATGGCCATCTGTACATAATTGTATATAATTTAAAGCATCTGGAATTGCACCATTTCATAATTTCCAAACATTCCAAAGATTCCATCTATGGAAGGAACGTACCTGACCTCTACAGCATCCTCCATCACTGTCATATCAGTTTTGCACTTGGCGGATGGATTGATGGCCAATTCAGCAGGTGGGATCACAAAGCTTTTGCTCAGTGGTAGCCACATGCCTTCCCCAAGAGTGTAGGTGAATCTGCGTCCACAGCAGAGAGATAATCGGTTAACTGATTAAATCTATATGGAAGAACCTGAGAAATTAGTATTCTTCTACTGTATTTATTTCTGTAGCATGCAGAGAGAGGTTATTTAAATTGTCTTGACCTAGTCTGCAATTCTGTTACATCTTTCTCTCCAGTATGCCTTGTATCCTATAACCATAATGCTATTTGCTGTGAGATTAAATGCAATTAATGTATCTAAACATTTTTCAGTTCTACAGTTTCAAAGTAGCAAATAAGTACTGTCGAGGGCCCATATATCTTTCACTGATATTCCTTATTAAATGTTGAGTTATTTCATTTATGCTTCTTTTTCTTCAGTAAGGTGTGAATTCTGTCTAGAAGAATTTGCAGGAGACATGCATAGAGGAGGGAAGAAAGAACAGCAGTTTTTCCATTTTTAAGGAAGAGCAATGCTTTTAACAAGCAGGAAAGAGGCATTACCACAGACAGTGATAGCAGGAAGGGGTTCTTGTTTTCCTTTTTTTTGTATTTTTGCTGTCATTCCTACAACAGAAATCTTCTCCCTTATTAGTAGGCAACTAGCCACAATTATCTTCCCCCAAACCATGGAACACCATGAGAGGGGAGAGTGGTGCAAATCATGCCATCATTCCAGGAGGAATGCTGCTATTGCTGGCAGCAAATATGACAAAGAGAAACTGCCCACCACTACCATTTGGCTCATCCACTCTTCTAAAGCCTTTCTGACTGCCATTTCACCCCAAATTATTTCCCACTCTTTCTAAATTTTAAACTGAAAGTCCAAAATGTCCCTCAGACAGAATTTATGTACCTCTCCATGCAATCCCAATTACTGAAGTTTTCATGCAGTCAGTAACAAGCTGTACAAGATTATGGTCATTTGAGAAAACCTAATCTAGAATGCAGAAAAAAATAACTTAGACATAATGGGTAGGGAACTACTCGTTTATAGCTCAGTGAGACTGCATATATTTCATATTCACAATGTTTCAAGTTCAATTTCAGGCAAATCTTATTAGATGCAGGGAAACACCTCTAAGTGAAATCCTTGGACTTCCAGTGTTTGGATCCCCCTTAATTAGCTGTTTGCCTTCTATGATAGCACACAACCAAATCTGATGCTGAATTTTACCTGAATATCTTGTCAGAAGGCTGTTCTCCCAGCACCAAATCAAATCCCCGCTGGAATATGGTATATGGCCATGGCCTGGAGGAATACAATACCGCATGAAACACAACAACAATTATGACTGGACCGGTTCTTCTCAATTATACTTGAACTGCTACTTATTTGATGGATGGTTATCTGAGAGCTGATCACTGACTCAAGCAGTAAGCTGACTACAGGCATCTATGTCAGGAGAACAGCTGGAAACAGAAATTTAGCATGAAATTCTTCAGTCCATATAGAACTTCGCAAGGCACATTTGGTTTAATCATTTTATTGTCCCCCACAAAAAGGAAGAGAGCTGAATTCTCATGATAGCCTCTCAAACTGACACCATATAATTGCAGTGACATTTTGGGCAAGGAATGTGATAGTCTCCCCCAGATGGGAAGGGAGGATTCACTGTGGTACCCAGGACTGGTGAATGTCAACACTCCCCAGCATCAAGACTGAGCTTGTGTTAATAAAAATCGGCTTGCAACATGCCATGTCCTACAGACATCTAATGCTAAGTCAAGTGCTGTTTACTACTTCTTCATCTGTTTGAAGGAATCAGATGTCCAGCAGCATCCAGAAACATGAAACCATGCTTGCAGAATATAAAACTGAATTTATGTATAATACATAATGCATATGCACACATGCACACAAACACATATAAACATATTTCTATATTTTGAACATATTGTGAAATTCATTTTTAACCTATGCAATATTTTTACCATTTAAAATAGGTACAATAGCACCGCATATTAAAAAGAAAACACCCCTATTTTTTCCTTATCATTAGCTTACAACTGAGTCAAGAACATTCCTCTTTAAAGTCATAGTGTTAAACACAAATGTGTTAAAATGCAAATTATCCCCTTTTATTAGAACTGTAATAAAAACACATCTAATTCTGAAGGATCAGAGAAATAAATCAGCAACTGCATTAAAAACATGTTTTGCCAATTTTTCAATTTTTACTATAGCTTTAATAACAAAAATAATCTAATTTACATTAAGACAGAAACTCTAAGGAGGAAAGATTTTGATTCCAATATAATTTTAAAATATTTAGGTAGCTAATCTTAGCTTGGTTTACCATGACCAAGAATTATACAATTTACTTTGCAATAAATAATTATTTATTTATGCTTATAATATCTGGCCCAATTCTGACTCAAATCTGTGGAGAACTTACCCATTTCTAATATATATAAACAGAGATCCTAGTTAGTACAGAGAAATCAAACTGACTATATTATTGCTAAAAGGACATGAAGAAGCTCAATTATAGCATCAAAGACATGGCCAGGTGCTGATTGTGGAACAGATCATGAACTGCTCATGTGCAAGTTCTAGGTTAAGTTAAAGAAGAAGAAAGCCAACCAGTTTCCACAATATGATCTTGAGCACATAGTCACCATTTTCCAAGAGAACATCAGGAATCATTTTGAAATCTTGAACCTCATTGACAGAGCACCAGAGGAATCACAGAATGAACTTAAAGACGTCGTTAAGGATGAATGTGAAAAGAGATTGCCAAAAATGAAGAAAGAGAAGAAAGCAAACTGGATGTCAGAACAAATGTGGAAATTGTCAAGAAGAGAAGAGAAGCCAAAGCCAAGAAAGATAAAATCTCAGAAAGGAATTTAACGAAGAGTTTCAGAGAGCGTTAGAAGTGACAAGAAGCAGTATTAAAACACCTGTAAAGACACTGAAGATGAAAACAGACATGGAAGAGCAAGGAAAGTCTTTCAAAAGATCTTAGAAGGAGGTTCCAGCCTCAAATTGATGTGCTAAAAGATGCCAATGGACAGTAAGTGATTCAAAGGAGATCAAACAAATAGGAAGGTGTATACTGAAATACCATATAGTAGAAATGTTAATATCCAAGATAGCTTAGACAATACTGCCTACTTACAAGAACCTCTAGTACTAGAAAATGAAGTAAGATCACCACTCTGGTCATTACCAAGTCAGAAGGCTACAGGAACTGATGGGTTTCCGATAGTAATATGGCAGGCAATAGAAGAAGAATCAGTCAAGGTGCTAACTAAACCTATGCCAGCAAATCTGGAAAATGACACAGTGGCCAACAGATTGGAAGAGGTCAATTTACTTTCTAATATATATAAAAAAAGACTTAACAGAGTGTGCAAACTACAGTACAATATCCTTAATTTTAACTGCTAACAAAATAATGCTTAGGATCATCCAACATATAGAGTCCTACATGGAAGAAGAGGTGCCTGATGTTCAAGTTGGCTTATGAAAAGACCTAGGAAGATAATACATTATTTCTGATGCATGCTGGATAATTGAGAAAGCTGAAGAATACCGAAAAGAAATCAGTATGTGCTTTGTTGATTACAGAAATTGTGTCAATCGTGACAAGCTGTGGAATGTGCTTAGAAAAATGGGAATCCCAGAACATCTCATTGTCCTCATGAGAAACCTACTGTATATACAGTTCAGGAAGCCACAGTATGGACAGAACATGGCAAACCAGATTGGTTCCACTTTGCAAAGGAGTCAGACAAGGTTGTATATGTTCCCCTTATTTATTCAACCTCTATGCTGGATATATAATAAGGGAAGCTAGACTGGAAGAAGATGTGTGTAGTTTTAAAATTGGAGGATGAAACACCAATAACGTGTGCTATGCTGATGGCACTACCCTGATAGCCGAAAATGCAAAGCATCTGCAAGCCCTAGGACTAAAAGTGAAAGAACACAGGGGAAAAAAATGGGACTAAAATTGAATATAAAGAAGACCAAACTAATGACAACAGGTAGAACCATCAGTTTTAGAATTGGCAATGAAGTTATTGAAGTGGTGGATAGCTTCTGCCTTTAGGATCAGCCATCAACAGTACAGGAACAAGCAGTTAAGAAATATGCTGCAGACTAGCACTTGGTGGAGCAGCCATGAAGGCCTTGGAAAAGATATTCAGACGCCATGATGTGCCTATACCTACAAAGATCAGAATAATGCAAGCCATGGTATTCTGTGTGACTTTTTATGGAAGCAAAAGTGGGACTTTGAAGAAGCAGAAAAGGAATGATATTGACACTTTTGAATTTGGTGTTGGAGAAGACCCCTGAGATTACTTTGGACAGCCAAGAAAACAAACAAATGGATCATTGAACAAATCAACCCTGAACTCTCACTCGAGGCATAAATGATCAGGTTCAAATGTTCCTACTTCGGGCACATTATGCAAAGACCTGGAGAAGGCTCCAACACTGGGAAAGGTGGAAGGAAAGAGAAGACAATGACTGTCATAGAATGTATCTATGAAGGGGAAGGGGGTGATGTGGTGGATTGCAGAAGAGAGCAAGGTTCTCAGGAAGGAAGGGGCACATTCCAAGAAGGGCAGAGAGACAAGAGACAACACAGTCTGGAGCTGGAGTGTGGGAAGTGTAAGAGGTTTAGAATAGCCACTCCCTAGAATCTCCTAGGGTATATCCACTAGTCGCAGTAGTACAGATTTAGTCTGGGAAGATTTTGTCTATATGGTGTAAACAATAAAGAGACTGAACTTGGTTGGACTGTCTCCTGTTGTTCTTGGGCTGGGCCTGACAATGATTGCCATGGCCCGGGTTCAGGACTCAGATTCTGAGTCTGAATTGGATCCTGAAGAAACTGCTGCAACTGAGCCTGTGGAATGTCAGCCTCAGGAGAGACAAAGCCAGGAATCACATGAGGCTGATCAAACCCGGGCACCGCTTGAGCAGCTGAAGAAGTCAGATGAGGATGACAAAAGGCCTCCCAGCCTTCACACCCAACAGGTAGAGAAGAGAGCAAAGCAGAGATGGTCTACGAGCCTCCTTGCCAAGCAAGGGTATCAATCTCTTGATTAGTGACAACTAGCTGCAGCCTGATTTAAGAGGCAGCCCTGACCCATGTTCCCTTTACTGGAAGCAACCATCTGACAGCTCTTGTATGATGCTTGTGTGTGCATTCTGCCTGTGAAATTCTGGCTGACAAACCTGACCCAGCTCTCTGAACCTTGGACTGATTTTAGACTATTCTTTTGCACATTCCTGTTAAAAAGCAAATCATTCAGGCAAGCGTCTGAGACTGTTTTTGGTTTGCATGTTTTGACCGTTATCTCTTGACCTTGAGTAAACCATAAGCTACCACAGCGACTGTGTGCAAGTCAGTATTTAAAACCTGAAGCAGGACAGTGATGACCAGCCGTAAGGTGGATGGACTCAGTTTCAGTGGCAATGGGTACATGGTTAGAAGACCTGAAAGATCAGGTTAGGGACAAGTTATCATGGAGAAAATCTATTATGTGGTTGTTAAGGGTTGACATCAATTTGATGAAACATAATCATTCAACAGTGAGTCTACAGAAAAAAAAAGATTTTTGAGAAAAGTCATGTGGTGTTTAGGTCAGGACATATTTAGGTCATATTGTAAAGTTAGCAAGGGATAGTGAAGAGCATTGTTTATGACTGCAGGAAAACTCTGGCTGATGGGGATTGATCCTTTGGAGACAAGAAGATGTACACATAATATTTTGCAATGGTATTAGACTTTCTGAAACCCGAACTTAGCCATACATAAAAATAATTTATTTCCAACCACCTAAAGGCTGGAACCTACTTCATGAATAGCTGTGAATTCAAGAAGAGGTCAACTGATAGAAGAACGTGAAAATCCAATTACTGTCCTCCTCCCATAATTCTGGCTCACATTTGTTGAACTGTCAGTTCCGGAGGAGATGAATGAGTTGTAACTACAGAATATCAGTTCCAGAAATTCTGAATTGGAACATTCTTAGTGTTACTAAGAAGCAGGGACATTTCAAGGAACAGTAAATAAACAGCAACAGGAAGAAACATTAAAAGGCTCATAAGAACAGGTGTAATTTGGCAGAGAGACAGTAACAGGGTAAACATTGCGCTTGGCAAAAATCAAAGACCACAGAAAGCAGGTAAAGGGCATAACCTCAGAAAGAGAGCAGGCAGCATTCAAGCATAATATAGCCCCTTGGCAACACAATGTAAGGCAGGGCAACAGATCAGGTATTTATTTTATCCAGCAGTTCCACTGAACTGTGGAGTCCTTGGGGTTCTCTGAGTTTGGTTGTTTTCTTGCAGACGTTTCATTACCTGGCTAGGTAACATTTTCAGCATGCTGAAGATGTTACCTAGCCAGGCAACAAAATGTCTGCAAGAAAAAAACCAAGCTCAGAGAACCCCAAGGACTCCACAGTTCAACCCTGAGCTACATATGTTCTATTAGTTCCACTGAAGTCACTGAGAAATGAGCCTTTACAAGTATACAGATACAACTGATAAAAAGTAGCAGAACAACAAAATAGCAATTAAAATCACCAGAACTAAAAATGCTGTAAGAATAATGTATACCAGTAGAAGTGCAAGAAAAAAAATTAAAAATCCAAAATGATAAAGAGAAGGAACCAAGCACAGCTCTCTGGGTAGGGTATTCTATATATCACTCCTATAAGATCTGCTCCCAAGTGCCTACCCCATCATGCTTCAGTATATGGGAACATGTATAACAGGACCACAGGATTCAAGAACAGGCAGGCCTATTGTTCTGAAGAAAATCTGGAGGAAGGAGTGCAATGGACGCTGCCTTGATGTAAAGAGTCATGGAGATAGCCACGAAGGGAACATTCAGAAGCTGCTACAGAAACAAGGGCAAAAACAGTCCTTAATTCCTGGGAAAGGAGATAGTATTAGAAAGAGACTCAGGCTGGCTCCTCCTTGACTCAATGGGTTATAAGAGGGAGGGGAAGGTAAAACACATGTAGCCTTGCAAGATTGTACTACTATAGCGTAATTTACCCCTTCATGGATCACTGCCTTGTCGTGGCGAAGGGGCTTGCGTAACTCAGTGAAGCCATGAGCTATACCATGCAGGGCCACCCAAGACGGACAGGTCATGACAGAGAGTTCTGACAAAATGTGGTCCACTGGAGAAGGAAATGGCAACCCACTCCAGTATCCTTGCCAAGAAAACCCCATGGACAATGTTAAAAGGCTAAAAGATATGACGCCGGAAGATGAGCCCCTCAGGTCGGAAGGTGTCCAATATGCTACTGGGGAAGAGCGGAGGGCAATTCCAAGTAGCTCCAGAAAGAGTGAAGTGGCTGGGCCAAAGCCGAAAGGACGTTCAGCTGTGGATGTATCTGGAAGCGAAAAGAAGGTCCGATGCTGTAAAGAACAATATTGTATAGGTACCTGGAATGTAAGATCTATGAACCAAGGCAAGCTGGATGTGGTCAAACATGAGATGACAAGATTGAACATCGACATCTTGGGAATCAGCGAACTGAAATGGACGGGAATGGGTGGATTTAATTCGGGTGACCATTATATCCACTACTGTGGGCAAGAAACCCTTAGAAGAAATGGAGTTGCACTCATAGTGAATAAGAGAGTGGGAAAGGCAGTAATGGGGTACAACCTCAAAAACGACAGAATGATCTCAGTGCGTATCCAAGGCAAACCATTCAATATCACAGTCATCCAAGTCTATGCCCCAACCACTGATGCTGAAGAAGCTGAAGTTGACCGCTTCTATGAAAACCTAAACACCTTCTAGAACTAGCACCAAAAAAAGATGTCCTTTTCATCATAGGGGATTGGAATGCTAAAGTAGGAAGTCAAGGAGTAATCGGAATAACAGGCAAGTTTGGCCTTGGAGTACAAAATGAAACAGGGCAAAGGCTAATAGAGTTCTGTCAAGAGAACAAGCTAGTCATAGCAAACACTCTTTTCCAACAACACAAGAGACGACTCTACACATGGACATCACCAGATGGTCAATACCGAAACCAGACTGATTATATACTTTGCAGCCAAAGATGGAGAAGCTCTATACAGACAGCAAAAACAAGACCAGGAGCTGACTGTGGCTCAGATCATGAGCTTCTTGCTGCAAAATTTAGGCTTAAATTGAAGAATGTAGGGAAAACCACTAGACCACTCAGGTATGACTTAGATCATATTCCTTGTGAGTACACAGTGAAGGTGATGAATAGATTTAGAGGATTAGATTTGGTAGACAGAGTGCCTGAAGAACTATGGACGGAGGTCCGTAACATTGTACAGGAGGCAGCAACTAAAACCATCCCAAAGAAAAAGAAATGCAAGAAAGCAAAATGGCTGTCTGATGAGCCTTTACAAATAGCTGTGGAAAGAAGGAATGTGAAAAGCAAGGGTGAAAGGGAAAGATATAAGCAACTGAATGCAGATTTCCAGAGAATAGCAAGGAGAGATAAGAAGGCCTTCTTAAATGAACAATGCAAAGAAATCGAGGAAAACAATAGAATGGGGAAGACTAGAGATCTCTACAAGAAAATTGGAGATATGAAAGGAACGTTTAGTGCAAAGATGGGCATGATAAAGGACAAAAAAGGCAGGGACCTAACAGAAGCAGAAGAGATTAAGAAGAGGTGGCAAGAACTATACAAGAAAGATCTTAATGTCCCTGATGTCCACGCTGGTGTGATCACTGACCTTGAGCCAGACATCCTAGAGAGTGAAGTCAAGTGGGCCTTAGGAAGCATTGCTAACAACAAAGCTAGTGGAGATGACAGGATTCCAGCTGAGTTATTTAAAATACTAAAAGACGATGGTGTTAAAGTGCTGCACTCAATATGCCAGCAAGTTTGGAAAACGCAACAGTGGCCACGGGATTGGAAAAGGTCAGTTTATGTTCCAATTCCAAAGAAGGGCAATGCCAAAGAATGCTCAAACTATCACACAATTGCACTCATTTCACATGCTAGCAAGGTTATGCTCAAAATCCTACAAGCTAGGCTTCAGCAATACATGAACCGAGAACTACCAGATGTACAAGCTGGGTTTCGAAGAGGCAGAGGAACTAGAGATCAAATCGCCAACATTCGCTGGATCATGGAGAAAGCACGAGAGTTCCAGAAAAATATCTACTTCTGCTTCATTGACTATGCAAAAGCCTTTGATTGTGTGGATCACAACAAACTGTGGCAAATTCTTAAAGAGATGGGAGTACCAGACCACCTTACCTGTCTCCTGAGAAATCTGTATGCGGGCCAAGAAGCAACAGTCATGGAACAACCGATTGGTTCAAAATAGGGAAAGGTGTACGACAAGGCTGTATACTGTCACCCTGCTTATTTAACCTATATGCAGAGTACATCATGAGAAATGCCAGGCTGGAAGAATCACAAGCCGGAATTAAGATTGCAGGGAGAATCATCAACAACCTCAGATATGCGGACGATACCACCCTAATGGCAGAAAGTGAAGAAGAACTAAAGAGCCTCTTGATGAGGGTGAAAGAGGAGAGTGCAAAAGCTGGCTTGAAACTCAACATTAAAAAAACTAAGATCATGGCATCTGGACCCATTAATTCCTGGAAAATAGAAGGGGTAGAAATGGAAGCAGTAACAGACTTCATTTATTTGGGCTCCAAGATCACCGCAGACGGAGACTGCAGCCATGAAATTAAAAGACGCTTGCTCCTTGGGAGGAAAGCTATGGCAAGCCTAGATAGCATATTAAAAAGCAGAGATGTCACCTTGCCGACAAAGATCCGCATAGTCAAAGCTATGGTTTTTCCAGTAGTAATGTATGGCTGTGAGAGCTGGACCATCAAGAAGGCTGACCGCCGAAGAATTGATGCCTTTGAACTGTGGTGCTGGAGAAGACTCTTGAGAGTCCCCTGGACTGCTAGGAGGTCAAACCAGTCAATCTTAAAGGAAATCAACCCTGATTGCTCATTGGAAGGATCGATAATGAAGCTCAAGCTCAGATACTTTGGTCACCTAATGCGAAGAGAGATCTCTTTGGAGAAGACCCTGATGCTGGGAAAGATTGAAGGCAAAAGGAGAAGAGGACGGCAGAGGATGAGATGGTTAGATAGCATCACTGAAGCAATGAGCATGAAACTGAGCAAACTCAGGGAGGCAGTGAAGGACAGGAAGGCCTGGCGCAATATGGTTCATGGGGTCACAAAGAGTCGGACACGACTTAACGACTAAACAACAACAACAGCCTAATTCAAGAAAGCGTAGTTCTCTTCTTGCTGTGGAATCAGTTCCTTGATCTGGTCAATATCAAAGAGCTGATACTCGAGCCCCTTGGAGGAAAGGCAAGACACAAATCTAACAGATAAATCAGTATAATATAGGTTGATTATGTATGCCACAGTAGATACTAGAAGCAGTGCTAGTTATCATGACAATTTAGTCCTTAAAATCCAAACAATCTTTAATGCAATAAAATCCATATTCCTTTTAACATTTTGTTATAAAATTCTGAGTTTTGATGACAAATTGTTTCAGCCACCATTTTTGGCAATTAGTAAAATCACAAAGAATGTGTGAGGAAAGAGTTCCTGAGCCTTCAATTGTTGGAATTAGGTACAAAATCAGATTTGGTACGTGCAGCTTCTTATGTAGGAATGAGAAAGCTTCTCTTCTTCTGTACAACTGCTGATATCCCCTCTTCATATCAAATCACCTTACATTTGACTGTGACTTCTTGACCACTTGCTAAAATTAAGTTCAGAAGTTACATTTGACAATTCCAAATTTTCATCATTTCGAACAGGATATTACCTTCAATCAAACAGCAAAAAAGGCCTGAAATGTTTTCTGGATAATGTGCACATGTGCACACACAATGTACATAGCCCTGGAAGACCTCTTTCTATCTCCCCACCAGCACAGAGGAAAAACAGCTGATTGAGACAATGTTTGTTAGATAAGTAGCAGGGAGCAGATAAACAGTCCTCCTCAACCCATCCACTCATGAATTCAGCCTTCCAAAACTACTCTGAATTATGATGAGGCAGGAGGCCACCTTGTGTCTCACTGAGCTCACAGTGATGAGCAATCTGATCCCACTGCAATTCAAAATCAGTCAGTGTAAGTCCAATTGCAAAACTTGACAAATTGGAGACAATCCAAGGAATCCTGGGGAATGCTACTGATTTTGGTACTGAAGCTTAACACATGCACTGGATGGGACTCACTGGATATAAAATAGAAGAAACAAACAAGACTTTTTTCCTACAGTGACTCTAACACAGTAAAATGTCTCCTGTGCTTAGAAACTCTCTCTAACCATTATCTCTGCTACCATCCACCAAAGAGTCATTGCCTTTTCTTCCTCTGCACAATGAAAACTTAGGGACTATTATTCTTGCTCTCTGTGAGGACTAATGGAAGGATGATCATTCTTCACTTGTTCCATTTTTTCAGTCAATATCTTTTTGCCACCTGTCGTTTCTGTCACTTTGTTTCTCTCCAATAGTCTTCTCCCTTTAGTGCTTCTCTCTTCTTTTCTTTTATGTTCCCTGCAGGTTGCTTGGCAAGATGATTCTCTACCTCTTGGTGGGTATTTTAGCTGACTGCTCTTTACAGCTCACAAAAGAAAACCAAAGCTGATCAAACGCAGTTCAGTGCTTGATGAGGCTGGTTTAGATCTCGTATTTTACTCAAGCTATACATTCAATCCGTATATAAAATTGGTGACTAATGGGGCCATGGTGAACAAAAGAAACCAGACCTTTATTTCCATGAGTTACACAGCAACATGTGAAACTTGGAATTGAGGGCCAAGCATCTTAGCACTCTTTCTATTTAACTATACTTTTTATAGCTGAAAAAACTATGAGCAAATGGGTTAAAAAGTGTTTTTATGTTGGAAAAAATTCCTATTATCTTCCTTCCGTATGCACTTTTCTTTGCACACTATCTCCAGGTTTCATGCCTTTAAGCCTTTTCCCTCTTCAATTGATCCTCCTGCTTTTGACATTCCAACACTTAGTAAAAATTATTTGACATTTTAAAGGCCAATTCAGCTTGCAAAGTGAAAGTTACAGCATGGTATATGGACTTAAAATGTAGTCCCACGAAATGTCAATGAAATAATCACAATCAAAATAAAAAACACAGCTTTGTAACAAAAATTGATATGGGAGCAGATTCAACATCACCTTAATTGGATGATAACAGAGGAAAAAACAGTGGAACAAAAACAATTTGAAAACAAGACCGAGCAGAATTACACAGAACAATTGATACAAACGTATTTTCATTCATTGTATTTTCATTCATAGGATTTATTCTAAGTTCAGAACCTAGATACCTTGGACAAAGAACGTAAGAAATTCTGAATGCAGAATGGGAAGTCTTGGTGCTTTTTCACTTATCCATGGTGCATGGGAACTGCTTTACTGCAAGTTGATCTCACAGCTTATGTATTAAGATTGCTATTTGTGGCCTCCAGTGCTGTGGGTTTGTTGATTTGTTCTTTTTAATCCTTGTGTCCCACCCAGAGTCACTTCTGTGAGATGGGTGACCATATCAATTGTTTAAATAAATAAAAATTAAATAAATAAACATGCCAAATATGGCCACTGTTCCCAAAAGGTTAGGGGCTCTACATTAAATTAGTGATGGAAAAATCTATCAATGTAGGTTTCTACAGTTCTCAACATTTTAAAAGCACAAGTTCATCCCCTTCTTCCCAACTCAACAAAATTAGTGAAACTTCTGGTAAAAACTCTCCTTGGAAATTCAGAGGGTATGGTTTATTTCTATATACAGTGTGTATGTGTGTGCGTGTGTGTGTATTCCCCATTTTATGCATTTGTACGGCTTAATGACGCTGAAAGTTGCCGGCCAGAAATGGTCGATGCTTCAGCGGTTCGAGTCCAGCCTTCGCGTTAACAGGGTGAGCTCCTGTTTCCTCCCCAGTTCCTGTCAATCCAACAGTTCGAAAACTCACGTGAGTAGATAAATGGGTACTCTCACTCCGGTGGGAGGAAAAATGCTGGCGGTGCCTTGCAAAAGGAGTCAGGAGCAGTTGCCGGTAAGCGCAAAACCGCGCTCGCCCAAAAAGGGCGCAAAGCAACGGAAACTCCGCCTCCTGCGCTCGCCAGCTGGGCTCTGCTCTAGGAAGGAGGCTCTGGCAAACCACTTCCGAAACACCTTGCCTTGAAAACTGCAAGGACTCGTCCAAGCAGTCACTGCAGAGTCGGTAATGACTGAGCGCAGATTAAAAAAAAAAAAAATGAATCAGGACAAATGGGTACAAAAATGTATATATTAGGAGAAATGGGTAGAAAAATATGCATAGAATACAATACAGTGAACGAACTGTTTGCAGTTATGAAGGTGATGAAAAAGTAACTTTGTGACCAATCTTTGCATTTTTAATCTTCGCAGGTCTGTGAAGCAAAGGAAAGCTGAAATAAGATTATAAGCACAGTCATGGTTTCACTTAGTGACCACTTTGCTTAATGACCAAGCTGCCAGTCCCAATTGTAGTTGCTAAATTAGAACTACCCGTACATAACAAACACTGGCTCTGTTTATTTCTAGCGTTATCCCTCTTTTCTATAACCTATTTCAAGTTTAAACAAATAATGAAAAACAAGAATAACTTATAAAATGATCTATAATTAAAACTACGAAGAGTCAGAATAAAAACAGTAGCACTCAGAATAGACAAATATAGCATCTAAAAATGTTGCGGAAAGATGAGCAACAACATAGCTAGACAAACTTCCTTTTGTAGAGCAACCTATCTTCTCCACACATTGTAGAAAAGGTTCTGTCACTTGTTCTACTACCTTAGTTCTGGCAGGATGGGACATGAAGGGATGTGTCAATAAATACTAAGCAATTTGAAATGGGTACAGGCAATTCTTAGCATATTCTAGTTCCATATAATTCATGCCCTAAAGATCTACAATATTTTGAACTGAGCCCAGAAGCAAAATGATAACTTTTATATAATATATTAGAGTTTTATAATACAATTGTGAGCTTTAATCAATGCTCTGGCAGCTGTATTTGGAAAGAAATTGATATATTTGAATTGTCATCAAAGGCAGATCTACATAGTGTACATTATAGTAGTCTTTTAGAAATTAATAGCCTATTAAATAATATAGCTTGGGCAAGCATCTTGAAAAAAGAACTCATGATCCAAAAGGATACCACTGTGAGCAATATCAGAGAAGTGATTACAAACAAGAAAACTGCCTTCAAAACACTGAAGTCTTGCAAAAATGCATGCCAGCTGTATTTTGATTGTTATGATCATGCTATATGATTTTCATCCAAATTTCACAACAGCATTTTTTTTTTTTACCAATCTTGGTAGAGTATATACCTTCGATAGGATAATGATTTGTTGTTATTTGAGCAACTCCAGTGTAAGTATCATTTACAAAAAATGCTGAGAGGCATTATTTTGGAAAAAATGGTCTTTTGACATCTACATATAACTGACACCCCTAAAGGGCTTCAGAACAGCTCTGTTAGTAGATAACTTGATCTTTTCAAAATAATAAGTCTATAATAGCTATTCACAAACAGCTGTTAAATTATACCAGATTAAATGTCTAAGTGTAAAAGCAGATATGGAATATGGAATTGGAATGCCTGGTACAGAAACAGCAATGGAAAACCATTCTGGCAACTCTACTCCATACTACTATAGATGTAACATTACAATTAACACAACAAAATGTATTATTCATAGGTATTGGATACTTACATTTCTTTTTAGGAAGAAATTGTTCATTCATATAATTGAGAAGTGCTGTTGAACATCTAGTATTAATTCATGTGATCTGATCATGACCCACAGCAGCCCCTTTTCAAACATGATTTCCTATGGTATTTAACTTCACAAGTATTTTTGAAGCTGTTGGTGTACGTTTGAATTACATCCCATTTGGGGAATGGAAAGGAGGGCGATAGAAATGGAATTGTGTGCTTTTTGGGTCATTCAGAGGTTAATACTACAAAGCTGAAAGGACAATTTTTGTTTTCTGTTAATTATGCAATGGTCTGAAGGGATCCTATTCCATTTGAAGAAGTGCTTTACATTCTGAAGTCCTGTTTGGAGGACTACTTAGAAATCTGGACTGCAAATACTAGCTTATATCCTTGATTCTGCCCCCCACCCTGACTTAACCTTTAATAATTTAATGGTATAACATTATATTAATATATATGTAAATAAATTAATTCTTCCTAGTGTTGAGCTCAAATTCTGGTGACTTACTTTATGAATACACCCATGTTGTTTCCTTGGCAAATGGCAGAGAAATGGTTTAGCAGTTCCTTTTTCCAGGATTTTAATTTTTTTTTTTTTTTACTTCTTAGTATAATCTATAGCAAAGAATGTCCTTATAGTTCCTACCCAATTACTAACCAGGCACAATCTTGCTTAGATTTTTTTGAGGTCAGCCGAGGCTGACTAGCTGGGTAAAACTATTTTTCTATACATGTAAAACTGGGTTTTTCTTTAGTACATAAGAGATATATTCTTCTATGAGATTTTGCCTTCTCACTCCCCACCCCAACCTAATGAAAACAAAAATTAAATATAAGAATATATCTTGCATATTCTTATTCAAACATGTGGTGGCACTAGATATGTCCTTCCTTGTTTATTCTATAGGGCCTAAGTATTCTACTGAAAATCAGAACAAATACTTGAAAAAAATAGAACCTGTAAGAAAGCACCTTCAGAATAATTTGTTATCTGACTTTAGCTTACCTTCACATTGCTGGAAACAAGAAAGTTTGTGAAAACTAACTTGTAAATTCATGCTCTGAATTTCTTCTAACTGTTAAAAGGAGCATTTATTGTGCTGTTCCCTTGCTATCTGCTTACTAAACTTTGCATGTGAAATGTATGCTTCCTAAGATTAGGATTAAGATTCCTTAGTGTCGGCTAGAAGCCTATTGAACACAAACTGTCCTAGGTCTGATCCTACAGTGCAGTCTCTGTCTGAAAGGAATAATTCCATTCTGCAATTTACAGAAGCAAATCAAACATTCAGCCTAGCTTCTCCAAGAGAAGATGTAAACCTCAAGTCAATGGGAGAGACATAAATACTGACAGAGAAGGTCAGAAAAGGTAAAGCAAGGGGGGGGAGGAAGAGTACAAAAACCCCAAACAGCAAACTCTTTTGGAAAGAACAGAAGCTCTGAAGAATCATGACATTGGAAGGGGAGGCGATTTTGTATCTTAAAAGACCCACAAAAGCTATCTCAGGAGAGGAGCAATCTCTCATGAGATGGTTTAAGTGTGATTATTGCTGAAAGAAAATAAAACCTTAATCAAAGTATAACAAAGCTTTTTAGAACAGTGTTTCCCAAGTGTCTGAAAACTGAGGCTGCTTTGTTTTGCCTTAAACAGGGAGACCCTGTACACTTATACCTTGGGCATTTTACTTTTTGAGTATATTAAGAATAAGAATGGTATGACCTGAGGAGCCAAATTACTATATATTCTCTAAGTTTCGGCTCTGGATGTGCCTTCTGATTGGAAAGAGACAAACAAACAGAGATTGCAAATGTGGGTAGGTGCTATGTAGCCTTACCCGACAATGGGTAAGTTTCCTGTGATTCTGCATAGAGTAAATAACCCAATCACTTCATTCATTCATTCATTCATTCATTCATTCATTCATTCATTCATTCATTCATTGAATGAAAGTTTTAAGAATAATAAGAACTATAACAAACTAAATTAGAATGGAAAAAGAGAAAAAGAAAGAAATAACATAAAAAGCTAAAAGTACAATAAGAAACAAAAATAGAAGAAAATAGAAAAAGAGGAATATATAAAGAAAAATATAAAGACACAAAGAAGTGGCTTCTGATATTCTTCACAGCAGTTATAAGTACAATTATATTTTAACCTCTCTCACTGCAATTACATCATGACTCTCTTCTTTCTATAATCTATCCTGTCTAATCATCAAAACCATGAATCACATGCTCATTTTTTTTTCATTTTTACGCAAAAACTCCATAAGGGGTTAATAACCCAATCACTTCTAATGAAAAACAGGAGAATTACTCACCCTAGCAGAGGCTGCTTAAGCAGAAACAAAGCTACAGAGGTGAATCACACATGGTATTTTTATTACACTTATTATCTACCTTTCCCTGAGATGTTTAGACCCTGTATGGAGAAGGACAACCAGCACATTCATTTTCTCTAACTTGTACTGGGCTGGAGGTCTCTATGTGGTACTAATTGTATAAACCAGTTCCTCTTTCTCATACCTAGCCATGGCATATCTTCCATACTCATTCCCTCTCCAATTATTCCAATTGTTATGGACTTCTGACCTAACACTCCAACTAGCTAAAAGGGTCCACAGCCACTGACACTCTGGTGGACCAGAAGCAAGGCAGCAAATAAATCCCCAATCATGACAGATGTGCAAGTTTTCCATTTTGTTTCCAATTAAAGACTTCCTGAAGAATAACACTGCTAATGAGTTAGAAATATACCACTATACTCCTCAGGGAGAGTTATAACAAAAGCAAAGCATAGGAGGAAAAATATGTTGAGCTATTTTAGCAATCTTCTGCTGTACTATCTTCTCTTTTGCTGCACAGATAAAAAAGTCGAGAACCATGTCATGGGCAGCAATTTCTCTGATGGAGGAACTTTTGAAAGTAACTGCTAAGCTGCATGGGTAAAGAGGTGACCATGTACAAAGTTTTTTTGGGAACAGAGAGAGATATAGGCCTAGTTCCACTGAGGTGAAAAACCTTCAACCTTCAGTCTTCAATGCACCAAACACTGGTTCATGTGCTCTTCCCAAGGGGTGCATAAACTGTGGGTTCTCTGGGTGCATAAACTGTGGGTCCTCTCCCCCCCCCCCCCAGGTAGCAGGAACACTTCAAAGCAAAACACAGCTTCCAGTTGCCTACCATTTTTTTCTTCAAAATGCTTCTGGGCCCTACATAGACCCAGAGGCAGGGAACAAAGATGTCATGTTGACTGGAGGCCTGCCTTTGCTGTGAAATGCTTTCAACTTTCCAAGAAACAAGAAGAAGGAAGTTTGTACAAAAGGTTTCTCCTCATGATGATCTGTTCTTACTTTCAACCAAAATAGCAACTAAAAGAAAATATAGTTAAAGAATTTAGCTCTTTGAAAACAAAGTTCTGTCAGATTATTTTTCCCCTGGGAGATGTTTCAAGTGTATGAGCAGAAGGAAATTAGCTGAAACAGAAGCTGAAACACTGAAAGATCCTTCCTATGGAAACCACTGTGCAAAGTGGAGGCTAGATTTCAGATACCAATAGCGGAACTGAGTGGCACTCATAAAATGTGAAATATGGGGTCAGTAATGAGGTACTTCTATAGCTGTCTTGCTTTCAAGTACCCCTATAAATAGTGAAAGCTTCAGGAAAAAAGAGAGGTATCTAAATTAAATATCACTGAGCTCCTGTCTCTTTCCGAAATGAAATCTGAACACTTCAAAGTGGGAATACAAAATGACATTCTCCCACCACCCCCTTAACTTTCAACAGCCATGGCAACTCATCCAGGATGAAGGCTTGAGAGACTGGGTAAGGCACACGCCTACTAGATGTCCTACTGGGACTTCAGTCGTAGAACTGATACATTTCTTCTATAAGAAACTGTCTGCATTTACTCCACAGGAAAAGAAAAGGTTAAAGGGGGGGAGGCATATACTAAAATATTTACAACACTTTAAAAAAGACTGCCCCAAAAGTTAGAGAGTGATTCTTTACTGCTGCTAAGAAAAGTAGAGGCGTTAATGAGTTAAAGATCAAGCAAGACATAAATAAGTCAAATTTTAACCTGGAGAGAAACCATAATTCTTGAAGGATGGTAGAAGAAATTTGAAAGAGGGACTGCAGCACCAATTCAAATAGATTTTGTGTGCTTCATACATTAGCAAGAGCAGAAATGGGCACCTATGTTGCTCTTGAGAGCCACATGTAACATCAGATGGCAAAACTGGAATTACCCTGTAGCACACACATATGTAGGTGCACACCAGCAGAAATTCACCTTTCTCTTTGTCTCCCAATTCAGTCTGTCCCCTCCCTGAATGGTGAGAACATCTGGAGATGGGGTAAATGTCTAAGATTGTTTGGTCATACCTTCAGGACCAGTTCATGTTTTATAAACCAAGATAAATGCACATGGATGTGTTAAGCAATATGTATCATAAACTATGAAGAAAGATCCAGTTAAGGAAATACATGGGGATTCTTGTCATTGGGCTTCCAAACTTCATTATATGTCAATAGTATATCTCTAAACATATGTCTTTCCCCATGCCTGCATTCTAGTATGTATCTCCATGAGGTAAACACATATTCAGCTAGATGCTAAACACTTGCAGATTCAGAAAAGCAATTCCATTTTGCATGACTGTAGATATCAGCTTTACAGTCAATCAGTTCTGAGTGTGCAGCTCAGTTGGAAAATGCGTGAATTCTAATCAAGAAGCCAGTTGAGGAAGGTGGTCATTTATCTATCTGATTCCCTATTTATTCTACTGAGCAGCAACAACTCTCCAAAATTTCTGGCAAGCCAGAACTTTTCCTTCTCCTACCTAGGGGCTGAACCTGAGACTGAATGCATTCAAAGCAGATGCTCTACCAGTGAGCTGTATTAACTCTCTTCCCAATGAGAATACACAAGCTGTTTTAAATCACAAACATTAATATGTATATTGCAATCATATCTAAGTATTAAAGACATGTTTAAACTTCTATTCTGTTATTACCATCTAATAGTTGTGTTTCCCTTTTCAAATATACTAACTTGATATCAGAAACTTACACAACTGAAGGAAAAAACAACGACCCCCAAGACATCACAATACTTTAAATCGATCCGTTAATTTACTTGAGAAAATGGTAAAGAAATCTATCATCTCTCTCTCTCTCTCGATAGCATAGTGGTTAGAGTGCAGCCCTTTAATGTGGAAGACCAAGGTTCAAATCCTGGCTGGTACCTACCTTACCAGTAGAGGTCCTCCCTAATGCTTTACCTACCTACCTCAAATATGAGAGCAACACGAACTAAGAGAGTTCTACAGCTCGGACGTTGCCCGGATTAATAAGGTCCATGCCAGATGTCGGGGAACCAGGACAATCTGACAATAAGTGGACTACTGGAACAAACCATACATGAATGAGACAAGAGAACCTGGAATTGATGGAATGCCATTACAACAGTAGACCTAATGAGAGGGGAATTATGAAACATATAAAGGAACTATGTATGGACAGAAGACCTACATCCACACTAACTGAGAAACAACTAGTTACCCAGCACTTCAGCACAGTGAAGAGGAAGCTGCTCTCACAACTTGAGATAGACCAACTACACATTACATCCTGGACTCAAGAAGACCTGGAAGAATAACTGGATGTGCAGCCAACACTTGAAGCTGGAATGTCATTGCCACCTCCTCCATTACAGAGCACAGCAGCTGATATGAGCCATAAGATCATGGATAAACTACCTGCAAGGGTGTCAGCCCTCAAGACTGATGGTACTCAATGGAGAAGTACCATTGGATAGTATTGTGGAATCAAAACGCAGGACACAAATGCAGGATAATCAAGGCTTCACTGCAGTGTTTATTGAGCAGTACGTACTGGAGGGGGACCCCACCAGAAGTTAGTGGGAGGCACTCCCCTACAGGCAAAATGGATGCTCTGATATTTATACAGTTCTACAAGAAGGGGAAGGGAAAAAGAACGTATATGCATACATATTCATATGATGATGCAGGCATACCTAAATAAGCAATAGTTCTCAAGTTACTCTCTGCCCCTCTGTTATCTGTTATCTGCTAGTAAACAATAGTGTCACAGAGAAGAAGAAACAAATTAGTTCAAGGTGCCAAATGCCAGGAAGAAGGCATCCTCCCTCAGGGCAGATGCCTAGGTTGCTATGGGGATGTTTGTGATAAGGAGTTTACAACCCGCCTGGTTCACATCAGCTTCAAGGATGCTTCCACATTCCTTTATGTTTCAATCTTATTAAGGCGATTCCATTCATCTGAGGCCTCTAAAAACTTGTCTTTTTCACCCAAAGATTCACCCAAAGATATATTTTTCTCACAGCATGCTAGAAGAGGCCAATAGAGCCCTCACAACAATCCCTACTACCACCATAACTCAAACCAATGAACTGGTATACGCTACAGCCGCTGTAAGCCTGGAGATGCTTGGCTACACAATCAAGAGGAACAGCAGTACATACCCTCCTCCCTGGAAAATGAGGTTGGAGGCTAAGATCAAGGCAACTCAGAGAGAAGTTAGTCACCTGGTGGAACTACAGAAGGGTGTGGAGATTAAGGATAAGACTCAGCTACTGAAAAAATACAAGGGCCTGACTCCATCTGAAGCTCTAGAGTCTGCTAACCAAAGGCTCACAGCACTGGTTACCAGGCTAAGGAGATACACTACAGAAGCAGAAGCCAAGAAGATAAATGCCCTCTTCTCCAAAGAAGCATCCAAGATGTACTCCCAACTGCAGTGCAACAACAGAGTAACAGTAGAATCATCAACAGCAGAAACTGAACAGTACTGGAAGAACTTATAGGAGAAAGAGAAGACACATAACACCAGTGCAAAGTGGCTGCAGGACCTGAAAGCAGACCACAACTATCTCCCAGAAAAGGAACCAGTCACCATCACAGTAGCAGACATCCAACAGCGGGTCAAGAACATGAAGAGCTGGACAGCATCTGGCTCGGACATGATCCACACTTACTGGCTAAAGAAACTAACAGCAGTGCATGAACGCCTAGCAATACAGATGAACCAGCTGCTAGCAGTAGGCTCTCACCAAGGGTGGCTAACAAAAGGAAGGACAGTGCTGTTCATGAACAACCCCCACAAGGGAACAGCATGGTCCAACTACCAGCCAATAACCTGCCTCCCCACAACATGGAAAGTCCTATCAGGCATCATAGCCACCAAGCTACAGGACCATATGGGCCAGTACATGGGCACAGCTAAGAAGGGCATTGGGAACAACACCAGAGGCTCAAAACACCAGTTGCTCATAGATAAAGCAGCTGCCCAAGACTCAAGGTCTAGGCAAACCAATCTGAGCACAGCCTGGAGTGACCACAGGAAAGCCTACAACTCACTGCTACACACATGGATCTGTGAATGCCTGGCACTATACAAAGTGAACAGGATACTAAGGACTTTCCTCAAGAACTCAATGGGACTGTGAAAGACAACACTGGAAGTCAACTCAATACAGCTTTGCCTTTGAATAATGCCAGGCATTCACAGATCCATGTGTGTGGCACTGAGTCCAGATGAGACAAGAAAATCAGAATGAATGAATGAATGAGTGTGTGTGTGTGCGTGTAAGCAATTTGCAAATAGCATTTGCTATAGAATACACAGACATACACACACACATGAAAATGTTGGTGGCAATTTGCAAATAGCATTTGGTGTGTGAGTATGTGCTAGAAAACAATTAAGTTTCAATTCAACACAATTAATACAAATCCTACCTGCAGCACCCAACATATTATCAAAGAGAAGTCAAGAGTAATAGCAATGAATAAGTTTTTCCATATTTAAAAGCTCTTACTGAAAACATGTTACAATAATCAGTTCTATCCATATCCTTATTTATCAACAACCTCTTCTTTGAATTTTGTGATATCCTGTATTGCTCTGAATTGCTAAATTAGTTTTAAAATGAAAGAGTCTGGGGATAGTCAGTACCCCTCTCCCCAGGCCCCAGTTCAAAGACATATCTACTTAGGGTCTAGGAAAGTGAATGGCAGATTTAACACAGCAGATGTAACACTCTCGCTCTGGAATCCTCTGGTGCATAATGGCACAGCAGGGGTTGCTGGGATACAGAGTCTTTGATGAACTTTTCTTCCTACTGTGAAGACTAATGACTTCAAGAAAGGGCATCCAGCCAATGACAGGGGTGCACTGAAAGTATAATTAGACAAGAGAAGTAAAGTTTTTGCTCACTACTGCAAAAATAAATTATTCTTTCCCTAGGAAAATGCTAAGCAGAGTGGTTAAGGGTGGCAATCAGGAGACGGGGACAAGACTCAGTAGGAGAACAAGTTCCCTCACCTCAGGCACTTACTAAGGTGTCAGACAGAAGAAAGAGGATTACATGTTATCTGGCAAACAGCAGCTTCTTCTTGTCCCTCATCCCCCTCCTCTTTAATCTAGTTTCAGGCATTGGGAGCTCCAAGAAAATCTCCCTGGCATGGCTGCTATTTATCAATACTGTACTCCTTTTTATTTCCTCCTTGTGGCTGCTATCTCCTCTAAGACCAGAAATTACAAGAAACAGGCTGGCATTCTTTGTCAAGCATAGTTCCAGGGCCATCCCAGTACAAACCACAACACAGAGATCCAATAATTATGGCAGCCTATTGCATCATAACAAACTATGGAATTTGTTGGGCCCATCTGGACTTTGCTTCTTCTGTTTAACATCAAATATTGTGATGGAATGTATCTACGAGGAGGAGAGTGATGTGGGAGGTCAAGGCTATCGGGAAGGAGGGGTGCCTTCCAGGAGAGGAGGAGGCAAGAGGCAGTTGAGTCTGCAACAGCAGCACGGAAAGCGAAAGAGGTTCAGAATAGCCACTCCCTAGAATCTCCCAGGGTATATCCACTAGTTGCTGTAGTATAGATTTAGCTTGGCAAGATTCTGTCTATAAGGTGTAAGCTAATAAAGGAACTGGACTGGACTGTTTCATTGTTGTTCTTAGGCTGGGCCTGACAAATATTCAGATGTAACACGCACAGATACAGTTCCCTATAGAAGAATGGACAACAGAACTAAGCATTTGTCATGCATTTAGATTTCTCTGAAATCTAAGGTTGTTTTTATTTTATTTTTTTTGGAAGGGGTTGTTTTTAAAGATGGTATCAGGGAGGATAGCCCATGTGCTATGAGCTTGAAGGTGAAAAATGGGGAGTTAGAGGAAGGGATCTCTCTGAGGGTTTGGATTGAATTTGGGTGTGTATAAGAGAAAGGATTTGACCTCAGCGGGTTAGATATTCTGGAGCACCAGGGGTATGGAGAAACTTACTAGCAGGGCCAGTGGCGCAGGAAGATTGTCTAGGCCATTGGGGGAAGTTGCTTGGCCTATGGATGGTTGGGGGACCTGACAGATGGTGGGAGAGATCAATTTTGGATGAGAGATGAGTGGTGGCAATGGTGATGACAGTGGCTATTTCTGCTGCTGGGTGGCAGCTGGCTGCAACTGGAGTAGTGACAGTGGAAGTTAAAGCAGCTGAATTAGTAAATATGGCACCCAACATCTCCATTGTTAGAGATATCTGAACACTGGTGGGAACTGGTACTCTGGTGGATTGGTCGTGATGACAGGACAGAATGAGGTATCACTGCATCCAAGACTCACTTGATGACCTGGAGTGGCAGTGATATCTGGGGCAGGAACAGCGGGAGGGTTTTCTATTTTTATTTTCAATTATCCAGGCCTGCAACAGCAATTATAAAGGGAAGTGGTGGTGCCAGACTCAAGCCAGTAAGAGTTTTTCTGAGAGATTAAAGACTTGACTTGATATCTTCCAAGAAAACCTCAGATGAAGGCAACCACAGTGATTGAATTTGAAGGACTAAGCGGTGTCTGGTAGGTGGGGACGTCAGGAATGTAGGAACTACTTGCCCAGTCCAGTGAAAAGGCACCTCAGGTGCCCTGTTGATAGAGAGCAGAGTGTGTGGCATTCAGGTATCTGGGAATCAGGGGGCAAGGCCACTGGAGACCTGGTGTCTCAGGTGTCAAGGGTGGATCTAGGGGAAACTCCTTTGATGCCAGTGTGCTGTATGCATCTGCTGATAATATGCAGTAATTCACTGCCATATTAAATTATAACAATTAGACTATACTTGAGGAGATGAGAATTAGCATATGTTGAGTAGGGTGTGGATAGCATTTGGGTGGGGAGGGGTTGGCATAAGTAGTTCATGAGATTGCTGACCCCACTTAGCGAGAAGCTTCTTTGGCCATCACATGTAGTAAATCAGAATGAGACAGGTGTTCTCAGAGGCAGCTGTAGCCCTAAGGAGCAGAAAGGAGAGCAGATGAAATCCTATGAAGAGGTAGAAGACAACTGGACAGAGGAGCCTCCTAGAGACAAGAATTTCAGATAATATGGGGATAGAGATAATAAATTCATGCTGGCTCGGATTATGGGAGTTGAATTCAACCCATATAGAAAGCAATAAACTGGGAAAAACTGCCACATTTTATTTTTATTGAAAACCTTTGATACAGCCACTTGGAATTCTCCAGTGTCAATTTTTAAAAAAGAATTTTGAGGTGAAAAAGAAATATTTAAGGAATGCAATCCCTCAGGGGGAAAAAAATCACTGCCTTTTCTAGCAGGAGTGCTTAATTCCCCCCCCCCCCCCTTCATTCAGCTGATTCTTTAATGCTACTGGGCAGGGGATGTTATTCACAGGTAAATAGGAATCATACAGGGAATCCAATTGTGTCAAACTGGCATGCCATCTGATGTGCTCTGATGACGATCGCATGAGAGGAAGGAATGAAGTGGGGCAGCTGAACCGTGCATTAGCCAAATTTCCCTGACAACGAGAATGCTCCCTCTTTCCACAAACTTGGCTGTAGTTTCTTGAGCCAAAGAGGAACGGAATCTATTATGAATTCTAAGGATTGATCAGGCCAAGAACATCATGCAAGACCTTTCTTGTGCACTATTCTGGTTTTCGCCTTATTCTTAAGCGTAACTAGGATAGAAAGACTCCGTTTCTTTGAAAGATTGACTTTTCCAGTCAGAAACTAAGCAAGTGAGATTCAGCTAATGCATATAAAGTTCATCTCTCCCTTCTGTGTTTGCCTTAAATAAGAGTGGACTATAGCAAATTACTCGATGACATAACTGCTCTACAATTCAGAGATTAACAATCTCTCTGCTGCCAACAGTATCTCTGCTAAAATGACAGTTATGCCTATCTTAAAATGTGGTTGCTTATCTCCAAGGGCTCTAGTTAAAATTTAGCTGGCAACCTGTCATGGCTTCCTTCTTGTGACTTCAGATCCCCTTCTCCCTCTAGATAGCTGCACAGGGTTGACAGGATTGGGTCCTCTTTTCCCTCTGAATATCTGCACAAAGTAAACAGAACCCACACTATATCTGCAGAAAGTAAACTGATCCTATATTCCACTGTCCTCACCACATACCAACCCCTATGCCGATTGCTCTTTGGCGATCTTGGATCAGCTTTGAACCAGCATCTCTTCAGCAGCCCATGACTATCAAGATTTCCACTTTGCTCACTAGCCCCATCTTCCTTTTTTTCCTTTCTCTCTAATTTCTCCACAGCCCTTCTCCTACCAACTTCTTAGCCCATTTCAACTTCTCCCTTCATGAGCCCTCTGTGTGAAAATTCCATTTTAGCATCCCCCATTCTAGTTATAACATGCACAAGTACTGTGTATATGTCTGAACAATTATGTGAAAGGATCCATTCTGTCATAGGATCATACTTCCATGAGGAGGGTCTTACCAAGATCAACTTAAGTAGCATTAGTCTTGACAGCTGTATTTTTTCTATTCTAAATGGGATAGTTAAATTTTAAGTTGCCACACAAGACTGCTGTTTTTACTAAAAATATTAATGCAGCTACTCCTCTAGAGGCCTTTCTTCAGTACCAGCGAGCAATGTGCCAGGAGACAATGAGTTCCAATTTGCTATGAAGACTCACAAATGTCCAAGAACTGTTGCAACTCACAATAGTCCAAGAACTGTTGCAGTCAAAAGCCAAGTTAATTCCAAACTTTTTAATATTCTTCATGGTCTCTCAAGTTCGTGGCAAGAGACATTTACTAATGGGAAATTAGAAGACTATAACCCATCAGCAGCTTCATAAAACTCATGAATAATGGGGGGGGGGGGAGGAAATATAAATGGGCCAGTGGTTTCCCATTTCTGTAATTTCCTTCCCCAATCTGAAGTCAACATATGGTGACCAATGCATCAGATTTTGGATGTCATTAAAACTTGAAAACTTGCCCACGGTTTTGTAACATTGACTTGGTATAATAAGTGCCCCTATCTCTATACTAGGTACAGCACCAGTATAGGCCATGGTGTAAGGAAGAGGAGTTGCTGTAGTCTATAGGAATCTTTTTTGTTTCTCCAGATAAGTCAGTTCAGTGTTTGTATCTTGTATTGGACAGATGGTAGGGAGGCTGATGGACGTTAACACCAGTAAAATCCCAAGTCTGTCCTGACTGGGGATTTTACTTGTGTAATGTCCATCAGCCTCCCTACCTGAACTGATGAAGGTGATGTTGAACTTATTGTTGAGGGCTCCTAGAAGGTTAGACTTCATCCTTGGTTGGAGTTGTTCGGGAGTTTATGGGTGCCATAACAGCCATATATTTGTCCCATCTGTTACTGGCAGGTCATACTTAGGATTTGGTTTTTAATCATGGGCAGAAAGGAGATGGTTTGAAATTAGAAGATTATACATTTCTTCTCTTGCTGTGGTCAGAAAACCCAATGCTCAGATTTAGATTTACCAGCGACTATCCCTCTTTGCAGGTGTCCTGGATCTTTAGAATGTTCTACTGTACAGCCTGATAGATTTCAGTAGATTTAAGAGGGGTGGCATCTTTTCTGACTAACCAGGGGGATATCAAGGGAGGGGAGAAGAAAGGTGGTTATGCAGATGGAGGGTATATGTGACATAGATTACAAGCACCTCAATAATTAAAAACTGTAATGTGTTAAAAACCCATTGTGTTTGTTAAGACATTCTGAGATAGCCTGAAATATTTTGATGTATGTGAGTTTGGCAGTCTGTCACTCTATGACACTAGTATAGTTTCTTTGTTTTAAGATGGCACATTTGAAATCTGTAATCAAACATCTCAGAAAATTAAGATGCTCTGATATTACTCTGTCCTTGTTTTGAGCCCTGATGTCCAACTTGTGTCCATTAATAATAAAATAACTGTTAAATAATTGAAGTAAAAATCAGAGCCAACCTCCTTCTCCAGAACTGGGTTGATAGCTCCTTTAGCAAAAATGATCCTCTTGAATTAGAGTAGAAGTCACAGAAATTCAGGTGGGAACAGAATCGGGAGAAACACCCAGATTTGATTTAGTATCCTCTATATATAATAGTCAATGTCAAGACATCTATTATGGTTGAACAACATTTCCCAAAGCAGGTTAGCTGGTCCCCAAATCCAGAAGCTGCAGTTAACCTGGCATCATAGCATTTTTCATGCTAAAAATAGCACCTACATGACAGATCACTCAATCTCAATACTGGAAGGAATGATTTCTTGAGTTTCTAGCAGAAGGAATTTGAGTCAAATGCCCTTGAGGGAAACAGCTTGCAGTTCCAATCTCTGTCCTAGTAAAGAGGTTGGTCAGATGAGTGAAGCCTCAGCTTTTTAACAGTCTTGTCTTAGTTTACCATAGCCAGCCTTCATCATGTCTCTTCATTGAGAAGCCTCTTTTCATGCTGTCTCTACAGTGGGAAGACAGGAGTCAATCCTCATTGTTTCTCTGCCTTGTTGGGTTTATGGGCCCTAATATCATTGCTGGGACTAGTCTGGATTGTTTTCTTACCTCTAAATGGCATGCTTAGACCACAGGGACTACTCCAGAGTGGGTGTGGTCACAAGACAGGAACTTGCATCAAGAGCTGTTACTTGGTCACCATCTTGCCCCCTTTTCTTTAAGAGGAAAATCCTCTAATTGTGCAGGTCAATGGATTGGAGCCAGATGTGAAGGGCAACTGCCACAGCTATGTTCTTTACTCTGCATTCAGCACTGGGCTGCATGGTAACAATTATACATGAAGTCTCACCAAAAAAGAGATGGGCTACCTCTCTCTTGTCATCTGGGAGAAACACAATCTCACACAAATAAGATCCTATACATGTTGTCTGTCTACTTCATCTTAAAGCCCAAGGTTGGGCTATCCATGCTATCTTTTCTGATAGGTTTAATGAAGCTTGGTCCCCAAACTCAGCACTTATGGAGAACACAGAAGTAGCTTCTGAATTAAAAGTGGAAGAATCTGATCAATTATTCCTGTCCCCTTTCAGAAGTTGAGACATTTTCTTAGTGAATTGATAGGAATTTATCATCAGTGTCCTTCTGTCCTTTTCCTGACTGGGATAACTACTGAAAAGAAACTGTGACCAGGAGGTGGGATGGGGACCATAGGCAGAGTTCTATTAAATTAATTGACTAGCCTCTTGAGACAGCAATGGAGATAATGGCTTAGGTACTAGAGCCATGGTAGCTCAGAAATCTCTCAGATTTGAAGGTGCTGAGACTATATATGACCATAGCTTAGAGCCGGTTGACTGAAGTGGTGTAAAAGTCACTAAAAGAAAATAACAGAACAGAACAGAACAGAACAGCACAGAACAGAACAGAACAGCCAAACGGAGAACTTAAACTATGGTTGCTGTTGAGATGGAGTATGTTTGCTATGGTCCTGAAACAGATCTACAAATAAGGATTCTAAGAGCTGGGAATAGGGAGAGGATCCTTAGGGTGACATTATATATTGTTGTTGAGAAGACTTGCTTTAACAGCTGTTGTCTAATAGGCTGCAAGAAGAACCATCCCTAATCACATCCTCCAAAACAGATTCCATTATCTGATCTCTATCTAATGAAATAATTGACTCTTCTTTTATAGGAGATTATCCAATTTAATTTCAGAAGACTAGGCAGTGCTATGCTGTGTAGAAGAGTCAACATGGTTATAAGAATTAGTATCAAGGACTGTTTTAATTATATATCAGCTACCCTGGAGGAGAGGAATCCTCAGACTGGCTGGTCTGTGGTGCTCTTTATCATTTTAAAAACTTCCTTGTGTTTAGGACCACCTGTGTAGAAGCAAGTGGTTCATTTGGTCTTACAATGCACCCTGGATGCCTTGAATTTGTAACATAACCCCCAAATTGGAAAAACTGATACAGTCTCGCTCTGCATAAGTAACATACAAATAATCTCAGAACTAGAGGCTGAAGTCTTCTGGTTTATATAGAAATCTGGGCCCCTGCCCAAATTCTCAGTACATGCCCCTTTTGCAAAAACAAAAACCAAAATCCTAAGAGGTCAACCATTCAAAGGGCCTGATTCCAGAATGTCACCTGAGGAGCAGCAACCATTTATCTCTGGCTTGTTTGGTGAAGGCTTGAGAGTGGGGGCTCAAACTGTCAGTGTACAAAGGTAGCAATTTACTCCTGTTGTGTGATATTTACAGGCTGATATGATATGACTAATAGTATGAAGTATACTAAACAGAGAAAAAACAAGCAACATTTTTTTAAAAGTTCTTCAGATACTCCTGGGATGAGACTCCTGGGAAAAAAAATTAACAGAATAGTGAAAGCTTCACCTGTGACCCAATTCCTTTAACTTCAGAATTATTTCAAAAAGGGTAGGGTTTCAAAATCCAGTTTACAAAATCTAAGTAGCCTACTTATTCCAAAATCTCTAGTGATGTTCAAAATGATACCCGTTACCTTTGTTTACATTCCACATCAGATTAATTCTAAATTTGCTGCACCTGTTATTTGAGCATGTCACTCCAAATTCAAGATAGAAGCATGCTGAAGAGCTTTAGATAATTTTATGGGTAAAGGAAGAATATATCATGGGAGAGGAAGAAAATAAAAGGGGAAACAAGTAAGCTAAATGAAGATAAAATGCCACTTGAAAGTAACCGTCTCATGGCAAGGGATAGCAGGAAAGAGAGACACTAATTGGAGAATAATCACATTTGCAAGCAAACAGTAATGATAGGTTTGAATGTTATCTTGCTAGGCTGGTCAAAAATCAGAAAGCTTCCCTAACAACAGTAAAGACACAGTAGGCCTTGTTGTTTCAAGATCTGTGAGAAGACAGAAAAAAATCCAAAACAATTCAACAAGAAGAAACTTCAAAGATGTTACAAATAATGACCTTGAGCAAAGAATTTGACCACAAAAGGCTCAGAATGACTGAAATACTCTGGAAAACCAGTTAGTGGTGAAAATTAGAAGATTCTGAACAGGTTACTCAGGGTTTGGAAGGATTAGAAGGACAGGAATGATGACAGGAAAAAACACTCATCTGATGCTGTTTGTCAAAAGTAGAGGTCCTAAAGATGGCCCCACCAGACTATTTTAAAACTTAGTCATCAACGAAGGACTATGAATCCTTTGTCTGACTAAATCCAAGTATCTTTTCAGATATTTGAAGAACATTATCATATCCCACCCTTTTAATCTCAAAGTTAACATGCCCAGTGCCCTCAAATCTTACATCACAGGTCCTAATTTTCCAGTACCCTTCTCATTCTTATTGCCCCTCTCTGAAGCCATGCCAATTTGTCTGAATCTGGTGGCCAGTTGATTTGATCCTAATCATTCAAAAACCTTGTTTCCAGCAATATCATTTTGTGATCAGACTATGGGGAAACAGAGGGGCATATCTCATTTTATAAAAATGAGATATGCACAAGCTTTGTGCCAAGAAGTTACTGGTCTATTATTCCCTTTAATTAACATGGATTAGAATCCATTTTTTCAGCTGTAAACTTGCAGAGGTGGGGATGAAAAATCCAATTCTGCCCTTTTTTGACATCCCTTAGCTACCATAATTGTGATTATGATAGAGTGGCTAAAGAGTGTAAATGGATAATTAGCATTCTTATATACGCCAGTACAGTAGAACCTTTTTGCCTTAGCACACAAGCCATTACAATGATTAGGCTCCAATTCAAGCAATTTTCCACACCCTTAGTCAGCGGTTCTGCTCCCTGGTAATTCTGCTGTGTTGGGAATACATTTTGTTTATTTGTTAATGAAGAGTAGGGGGAACTTGTTACAGAAGTCTGAAGTATAAAAATAAAATGTGTGGTATATCCGATACACAGGATACAAAAATATTCAACTCCAACACCAAGATTAATTTAAATATCTTAAAGTACAAATGCATAGGCAGTATGATGTATCGCTAAATACTGGTAAGAACTTCCCATTGATTTAAGTTGGAAATAATAAGGTATGTTCTTAATTCTCCCAGTGAACTGAACCCTAACCCAATTTCAATGTGCACAACTTTGATTCAATTATACTCACTGAAAAATATGAATTTATGTATAAACTAAGATTAGTTTGTACATAATGGTTAAATCACTGACAGTACAGCAGAAGACCAGTAATTTCATCTGTATTATATATGTATTCTTCATCCAGCAGCTCATAACTTGTGAGTATTAATTAATACCCACTGCATATTGAATTCCTAGTGATTTGGCAGCCTGTATCAATCAGGAGGGGGCTACGAGTCACATTCTATGGAACTAAGGCAAACGAGAAGGCTGTCCAGTGAATACAGACTTCTGACATTTGGTCTGAATTCTTGTACTATGCTAAAGACTCAACTGGAGAAAAACAATTCTTAGGCTAGAATCTTATGAGTGGAAGGGCAAGTGAAGAACAAATACACATCACCATAAGCTTTCAGTTATTATTATCACAGCCCAATAATTGTGATCAGAACAGTAGGTGATGGCTCCCTGGGAGCCTAATTCATATTGTGCAAGTTGTGTTGTGACATGTAAAAAAGGAGGCAGCAGGGAAGTCATGTGAGGTAGTGCAGCCCCAGAGGCCCCTTGTACTCAACAGAATTCCTTCACACAACTGACATATGAGCCTTTTGCTTTTGGAAAAGTACATGAAATGATGGTGAGCTAAGTAACCTTTAAACATTAAAATTAGGCTGAATGTTTTTTAATATATAAAACATACTTGGGGGGAGGGGGTCTTTCCCTTTTATGTTTTGTTTCCTCCATCTTTCTTTTCTGCACATTAAAGAAATTAAAAAGAAGCACAATGGTTGCTTTCCACTACGCCATGGTATATTACATTATTTTCTGGCACACAAGTTTACGTGTAAAAGTTCAAAGTTGAAATGGATGAAATATTGGCTAAGTAGGGTTCATTCAATTCATAACCTGCCTTTCCACCAAGAGCTCAAGGAGGCATACATAGCATGTATTCTTCCAATTTTATTCTCACAATTCTGAGAGCCCAAAGTCCTCCAGTGAATTTCCATGACTAAGAAAAGGAGAAGGGGACAGCAGAGGATGAGTTGGTTAGATAGCATCACTGAAGCAATGAGCATGAAAATGAGCAAACTCAGGGAGGCAGTGAAGGACAGGAAGGACTGGCGCGATATGGTTCATGGGGTCATGAAGAGTCGGACATGACTGAACGACTGAACAACAAAAAGGAACTAATCCAAAACATAATGTAGTACAGGTAGTCCTCATTTAGTGACCACAATTGGTCGTTAAGCAAAGTGGTCACTAAGTCAAAATCACATGACTATGACTGTGCTTATGATTTTACTTCAGTTTTCCTTTGCTTCTTGCTATGCCCTTCAGCTGAACTGGGGTTGTTTCTCTTTCTCTTTGAGGACATCTTGGTATGGTATAAATAAGCAAGTGAAAATAAGAGTAGAGAGATGCTGCAAAGGTTGTAAATGTGAGGACTGGTTGCTAAGTTGTTTTTTAGCACCACTGTAACTTTGAATGGTCACTAAATGAGGCAGTCACTAAGTAAGGACTACCTGTACTTTCAAAATAAAATCCCCTTTTCTTCGAGGACTTTTTCCTCTTCAGTGAATGCTCACACCCAGGAATTGTATAATCCCGCCCTCTTTCTCTCTCCTCCCACTATTGTCTTTGATCTGTATTCCCTTCCTACCAAATTTCCTTGCTTATAGAAATCTCATTTCAACAGGTTCAACTGCTTTCTTCTTTCTAACCTGGCATGACTGAACTTATGAGAATGCCTAACCCTGAATAAAACCACTGATTCAGCCAGAGAAGTGCATGGCAAACTTGTGGGGAATGATACTGGCCTTCATGAAACACTTTGAGATATGAAAGTAGGATTATGTCTATTCTCTCTTCACAACTACTGTGGGGGGTGGGGGTGGTTAAGATTTCTCTTCCTTCGCCAAGCAATTCCCAGGAAAAGAGCTATTTCTCCACTAGCATTAGCAGGTAAGAACAGTGATCTTGCAGAGGTTGTCTAGGAAATTAGGGAAGGTTAAAGCTGTCTGTTTCCCATAGCCTATCTGAGCAGTAATAGAAAAACAGACAGGACTAGTTGCAAAGTGAGCTTCTGAGGATCACATAGTACCTGCTGGCACATGTTGTCCCTTATGTGATCTACCCTAGTATCTCTTCCTTGTACAGGCCAAGAATAATGCTGACATACTGGACTATGGATCTTCCAGATTCCACAAATACATTACCATGGTATAAGATCCCTCCCCCATCCACCCTCCTATTGACAAGACGAGGAAGAAATGGCCATGAAGGACAGGGTATATTAAAGGCACTTTTTATCATTATTTTGAGGTTTTATATATATGCATATTACATACCGTATTTTTCCGACAATAAGACACCCCCATGTACAAGACGACCCCCACTTTTCCAACCCAAAATTAAGAAATCAATATTTTAAAGATAGTGCAGAACACATTTTTATTTAGTAATTAGTTAACATTTACCTGATACACTCGGTGGGAGGAGGTCCAAACCATCTCTCTGCAGCTCTCTTTCCAGGCTCTTTTGCTTAACTGATTACATTCAAGCACGAGTGAAACTGCAGATAGCTTGTCTCTGCAATCAGCCTTCCTCTAATTGGTTTGTTCAGCATCAGCTGACCTCAGTTACATCAGGCTCATGATTGGAGGAAGTCTGTTTGGGAGACAAGCTATTTCACTCGTGATTGGAGGCTAGCAATAGGAGGAAGCCTCTCTGCAGAAACAAAGTATGGGCAGTTTTGCAACCGCGCGATTCTCGGCTGACTTCCTTGAATAAGACCCCCTTCAATTTTTAGGGTAAGGATTTTAGAAAAAAGTATCATCTTATAGTCAGAAAAATACGGTACTCACAGGGAAACACACATGTTTGTGCTATACACACACACAGCTTTCTGCTTTGAAATTTTTAAAGGCAAATGTGAAATCTTTGCACAAAACCTGGTAATCCTAGGATTCGGGAATGCTTCTGCAAAGCTTCTGCAAACTTTATTTTCCATTAGCAGGCACTAAGCACTAGGGGGCAGTGTGGTCTCTCTTTTTCCCTGTCATTTTTTTTGCTCTCCAAGATTCCAACAAAATAAATACGCATTTTCTTGTATAGTCTCCTATAATCAATGGATGCAACCATAGAGAGATTAATAATTCTTCAAAATTTTGGTCACTAAACAACATAATTTTTTACAGACTTAACTACCAAGCTCATGCCTGCCTTGCAGGGCGATTATTAAGTATAGGGAAACTGAGATCACTGTACTCAGAGGGCTGATTTCACAGTAATTCTATACACAGGACTAGATTGTATGTCTGTGTGTGTCTGTGTGTATAAATAAAAATAAAAATGGAACTCTATCTTGTGCTGAAACTTAATGGAGTTGAGTTCTGTAATCTTGTATCAATACCGAGTTTGAATTTCTGGAATACGTGGAGATAATGATAAATATAGTCTTTCCCTTCTTCTTACCTCAAGCAACCACACTCTACCACTACAGTATTCTGTTTCCACTGATCTGGGGCACTTGCAAGAGTGTAACACAAAGACAGGACAGACGCCCATCCCAATGTATTTATCAGTTAGATTTATATTGCCTCTTTCGATAACTATCTATCTATCTATCTATCTATCTATCTATCTATCTATCTATCTATCTATCAGTACTCAGGGTGGCTTACAACATTTGAAATGCAAATACAGTGTTTAGAACACAGCACTAAAATGAGTAAACTTAAAAATCAAATTGCAGTTAAAAGACTGGCAATAGAGGCCTATCTTCCTTTTCCTACATATTGGGAGAGCAGGGGCCAAACACACTCCCTCTGTACCTGACAGAGCTCCTAGCACAGAGGCACTGTTGAAATTGGCTCTTCTTTTAATTAAATTATTAGCAAGTTCACAGCGGGAGACGGTCCCTCAAATAGTCAGGCCCATTAGGGGTTTAAAGTCTGGCACCAAAACACTTAAATTATCCCTAGGAAACATGTGAGTCCTATGCCTTGCATAGGTTAGCAGCCCAGGCACAGCATTTTGTAATTTCCAGATACTTTTCAAGGTAAGACCCCCATACAGTTCACTGCTGTAGGCAAGATGGGATATAACCAAAGAAAGGATAACTTTCTTTGGTTTCACTAAGTCCAGACAACTTACAAAAGGTCCCAGCTGCCACACTGGCAGCATAGCATCTTCAGCACACAGCCCAACAGGATGGCCAGAACCACTCCAAATCAGTGCTCCAAGGGCCAATGCCAGAAAATAATCCAGAAAAATACCACAATTGGTGGTATGAAAAGCTGCCAAGAAGTTCAGGGAAACTAGCAAGCAAGGTGCACTTTTCTCACGTAGGCATAGGTGATTAACCAAGATGACCAAGCCAGTTCCAGTACCACGTCCCAACCAAAATCCAAATGAAAATAAATCCAGATAGTCAGTTTCATCCACATGAATCTGGACCTTCTCAGTTACCTAACCCAAGAATGGAATATTTTAGAGTGACCTAATAATCTTCTTAGGCTAAGGTAGGGCTTTTCCAAATAGAGTTCTTGCAATTGCTTCCTTGAAGCAGAAAAGAAAACATCCTACCCTGAAGGAGGTACTATCTTCCATTATGGATTTCTTTCAGTCACATTCTGGCTGAAAAGTATCAATTTGAACAGAACAAGCAGTTGCTCACTGTGATCTGCCTCAACAATGGTGTCCAAGATGAGCAAATCCATCTGACGTTGCAAAAAACAATCAAAATGGCTCACAGGCATCTTCTGACAATCCCTGTTCCCCTCCTTCGTCATCTGAATGGAGGAGATGCCACACAGAATGGAAAAGCACTACCAGCCTTTCTTTGCTGACACAATGGCAGCAGAGAAATGAATACTCTTCACTGTATCCATGGCAGGAGAGTACAATTTCAAATAGTTTTAAGATGAGCCCTTCTCCTCCATATTGTATGTATTTCTTTCTTCCTTCTTCTTTTTGTCCCTTTGAGTCAGGGTTGACTCCTGGTGACTGCCTGGACTAGTCCCTGCAGTTTTCTTGGCAAGGTTTTTCAGAAGTGGTTTGCCCTGGCCTCCTTCCTAGGGCTGAGAGAGAGGGACTGGCCCGAGGTCACCCAGCTGGCCTTGTGCCTAAGGCAGGTCTAGAACTCACGGACTCCCGGTTTCTAGCTTGGTGCCTTAACCACTACACTACAAACTGGCTCTCTATTTCTTTTACTGTACTTATAACCCATCCTAGTCAACATCAAACAAAAAGAAAACAAAAACATAACAACAAATTCAGAACAATATCCAATTCCCGAAATAAATGCAGAAAGCAAAATTAAATGCCCCCATAAACGGGCATCACCTGGCTGTTATTCCAGCTCTCTGATTTTTCCAACCTTGCTGAGATCTTTGGCTGTTGATTGTTAGTTGCCTTTTTGCCTGTTAACTGTAATGAAAGAATAAACCTCCAGGACTCTCCCATCAATGCAGACTCTGTGCTGTCCTGCCTGATGGCCAGGCCTCTTGAGTTGCTATTGCCTTCACCCAGGTCAAGCAACAATTTGGCGGAACTGTAAAAGTCACCTACCCTTGGTTTGTGCCCCATTCGTTCCTGATGCAAAGGTGTTTGTGCACTGGATCCTTCATGTAACCTTCATAGCAAAGACACTCACCTAGAAGTGGAAGAACAAAAACAGGAGAATAATAATGAGTTATGTAACAACCCTGAAAAGGGAATGAGTTTTGCTGGGAGCCATCAACTCAGCATGCAGCAGGAGTGGAGAAAGGAAAATGTCATGCTAGGAATTACTAGGAAACAAATTGGAGATAAAAGGTGGAAGATCACAATGCTTTTCTACAAGCCTCCTGCGTACCATTCTCCCTCCCTCATCACACACAGTATATCACTCAGCTGGGAAGAATACAGAAAATGGCAAGAAAATGGGCAAAGAGTCAGAGGATCAACAAGAAAAGGAGCCTGGACTTTTTTAGTGTAATATTGTCACCTGTTCTACGACTAGACTTCTGATCTCTTACCCCACAAAAAATAAATTACAGCAAATAGGACTGATTCTAGTTTCATACGACGTCAGTGTCACAAAGTGACATTCTCTTATTTATTTGAATATGAAAATCTCTATTTATTTGGAACCTGCATTTTCCTTATCTGTTTATTATGAATGCTTTTTGCTGCTTCAATTAGTATGACTCTAAGCAGCTTGCAAGCAGCCACATGCAAATATCCGGTAATACACTAATCTTAACAAAATCATCAAATGCATCAGTTGTGAGAGATTATGCACTAAATGAGATGCCAAGAACTTCGGCTTACACCCTTCCCTTCCCTTCTTCACTCAGGCTACTGCTTTATAAAGAAAAACTAATAATTATTTGGAACCCTACTGGGCCTTTCAGGGACTTCTTCCTGATTAGCTCTCAGGCATTCCTGTTTGAAAACCCAGCTTTACTAAGCTCTTCCTCCCAAAGGAATTACATTCATTTAGAAATAAGGCTGTAATCTGAAGCCTCTCTGAACGTGGTAGGGCACACTTCTGAGGAAACACATAAAAGATCACACTGCACAGATGTGTGAGAAACGAGCATAACAGAAGATTATAAAACTATGCACAAAAAAGGGAAAGTTGACAGAAAGGAATTGTTCTCCTTTCATATCACTAGAATGAAATTGCCAAGAGGTGCAAAGTGGAGAAAAGAAACATGCTTACCCAGCGGAAAGGCCACGAAAGCCATGCTCTCCAACTGTCCCATTCAAATCAGCCAAGTACTCAGAACCCTATTCTGATGGCTCTCTCATCATTGGCCAGAGTTCTGGCAAATCAACATTTTTTTCCCCTGCCACACCCACCCTTTTCTCATCTGTATCTTTTGGCAACTGAAACTGAAATCCTGAACAGGGATCATAATGAAATTGCCTCACCAAGTTCTACATCTCTGTGTGTCCATTTTGGGGTGGTTGTTTTTACTCAGCTATCAAAGCTACTATGGGCTATGATGAGACAGCTGCCTCAGATGGTAAGAGTAGACTGAGATATTTGCAGCGTGATCAGTCACTTGGCCCCCCAGTCAGACTGTTCCTCTCAGGTGATGGAGTTAATGATAGACATTGCCAGCATTAAGGTAAGATTCAGTGACAAGTCTAGCTCCCTATGAGATCTGGAACAGGGAGCAAGGAGAGGTGCCATCTTGTCCTGCATGTCAAGCAATGAAGTATTTTGAGTTGCCCCGCCATATCTTATAATGATGTCAAAAAATCTGCAATTGCAACCATAAGCTAATACATGCTTTAAGACTTACAGACGTATGATAATTCCATTAAATGCATTTCTCTACTCCTCTCCCTAGACGTCATTTCTGAAAGCCTAGATTAAGGCTACAATTGAATTAGTTGGGAGTAAGTTCAGTTGAACTATATCAGACTTATTTGTAGGTAGGGAAGCAGAGGACTCCACAGCTAGATGCTTTAAATATTAGCTATGCAGTTATTTAGTCAGGTTACAGCTGAAAAGAACAAAAGGCACAACAGAAGTATTTCTTTTGTCGTTTTTTTTTTTTTTGGAAGGCATAACCATTTTTACAGAATGCTGGCAAAAATTTATGAATTTAGAAAGAAGCTCTAGCAGGGTGCTTGAATCCCTCCCCCTCCGAGGCCTGCTAGAGTTGGCAGCTGCTACGGCAGATGGCTGTGCATAAATGAAACGCAGACACGATGGGCAAATGAGTCACATCGTTTAGAAGGGGAACAAACATGCCTCTTGAGAGCATGTGCAGAAGAGAGAAGGCTGGACCAATCTTCTGAGATACACCTCTTTCGATTTAGGGGGTGGCCCCTGGAAAGTCATGGTTGTGCCTGTTGAAGAAAGGTAGAATCTAGCGCTGTTCACATTTAAAAAGGGAGAGGAAAAACTCTTATATCTACAGGTTCTCCTCCTAACAGAGCATATATACAATTTGAATTCAGATGTTTCTTGTTCATAGGAAAGATCTTCAGCCTAAATCAGAGAGCATAATATAATCAATCAAGAATACTCTGCTGGATGGAAGAAAAATTGGATTCAAGACAAGGGGACTTTGACTTTCATCATACACAAAGGGAATTTGAAAGTTATTTCTCCACCACAGTTTTTGATAGTTTTTGGGATTTGAGAATCCACCAGATACATGTCAATCATCACGTTGCACCCACCTACCAGTTTCAGGATCACATTCGTGTTCACAGGGGTCAAGAAGCCGTCGGGCGCACATATCCAAGGCCCATGGCCCACTAGAATTTTGCTGGGAGAAAAGGACCACCTGGGCAGGGTTTAACCAGTCACTGGCATCCAGTTGGCTCCCCTCTAACAAAATAAACCGGCTCCCTGCAAAGGAAAATGGGAGGGAAATACATCATTCTGAAAGATGGGCACTGAAGGCATTTTCATGCCTTCCCTCCTATTTATGCCAAATGCAAAAGAAAACTGATTTGTAATATGAATGAATATTTTGTCTAATGTAACTTAAAACCCACTTTATAATGTGTGTGTGAAAATATCCTAAGGGTTACTTTTCTCATGTAACTTAACAAGCATTGGTTCTTCTCAGTGAACAAAGCACTAGGCTGACATTTTTTTCCCTTCTGGAAATGACCTGGGAATACCTCTTCCAGTACCTACTTCAAACATCCCCAGTTATCATGTTCTGAAGAACTTGCCATTGATCATTGCAGGTGCTTTAGACATAGCATGTCAATTCATTCTTCTGGTGGGTGTGCATGGCTGTATATGTGTCTGTTTATTATCTCCTATGATTTTTAGGACAAGCATATTTAGGCTAACAAAATGGTTGTGAATAACAAAGAGTTTGGAAGTAAATTTGATACCATGAAAGCCATCTGAATATTCAACAGAGATCCATGAAACCGATTTGTTCCAAGGGCAAAATCTCCTATTACATTTCAAGCTAAGATAACTCATTTCATCTCTCCAAGCAGGGTCAGTTGCTCCATCAGTCTGATCTGTCCTCCAGCCTCTACTTCTGTGCTCTTTCACAAACTTCACAAACATCTAGATGTCAGAACTTCTGCCTAGACTGTTCTACTTTAGATCTCATAGGAAATTGCATACCTTAATATATTAAGTAATTACTGGGGCACAGAAGAGTTTCCCATTAGGAAGAAAAGTTCTGCTTCACCCTGTCTGACATTTGGTTTTCTGCAAGAACTAATCTTCCTTCTTCTGTATTGGAGGAGCATTAAGTTGTGCAACACATATCCACCCAATCTGGTATGATCAACCTCCCTATGGCCACTGTTGCATTAGTACTGGTTTCCTAAGCTAAAATCTCTTATTGGCTGTTCATTTATAAGGTGACAAATGTGGCATGTACTGTCAGATTCTGCTTTTCTTTCACTTCATCTGCCAACAGAAGGTGAGGGGGCCTAAGCCTGGCACAGTCTCGGGTGGGACACAGCTTTGCATTTTTAGAGGGACAGCATTTGTTTCCAACGTTCTGGGAAGCATTTAAAAAAGAAAATGGGGCTGTGAGACCCATAAGCCACATTTTCTTCTCTGTAAACATGTTGGCTCAAAGTTAGCCTACGCTTTTAAATAAAATCTGTTAATGTTTTTGCCTTGTTTATACTAAAAAAGCTACTGGTATTTTATATCTAGTTCTAACTGAATTTAAGACTGTCCCCTTCCCATGAAAAGTCTCCCTCTGTTACCATATTTTCAATGAATCTAAGACAACCCTCCAGTTTTAAAGGTAACTTTCTTGTGGAAAAGAAAACAGTCGTCCTTTCAGGTAAATTCAGTAATAAAGCAGTAAAGACACCTTCTCCAGTGCACAGCTCTCACATAAGCCTCTTATATAGTGCTTCACAGAACATTCTTGTTAAACATATTTATTTTCCACTTATTTTAAAAATATTGAAGCACTTTACAATAGTCTTAAACATATACAAAAAGACCCCCAAAAAGTAGGATAAATTCAGAATAAAAACCATATATTAAAAACAGGGGGGAAAGAAGGTTAAATAGCTGGAGAAAGCAAATATAACAACATGACATCTGAAACACATTATCACCAGGGTCTGGTATATTACAGAACTGAAATCATTGAAAAAGAGAGGTGCCACAGCACAGAAACCCATCTCCATCTTCCTAACAGCCAGCGTTCTGCGAAGATGATGACAGTCTACAAAGTTGGCGGTTGAAGTAATCTGGTGCCAAATTATTTAGAACATTATATGAACCACTGTAGCACGCTGTACATGGGCTGCCCACAAAGAGTATCCAGAAGCTTCAGCTGGTGCAAAATGCAGAAGCATGAACAGTTATGCGTGTTCCTAGGAAGACACATGTTACACCTCTGCTCCATGAAGTGCACTGGTTGCCAATCTGCTTCTGGGTGCAATTCAAGGTGCTGTTTTTGACCTTTAAAGACCTACATGGCATGGGGCCAGGTTATCTGAGGGACTGCCTCTCCCCAGTTACTTCTAACCATCCCATCAGATCCGGCAGGAGAGGCTTGTTGTGGGTCCTGTCTGCTAAGGCATTCCATCTGATGGGACCCAGGAGACGAGCCTTTTCTGCTGTGGTGCCTGCCCTTTGGAACATCATCCCCGCTAAGGTAAGATTAGCTCCAACCCTTATGGCCTTTTGGAAAACCCTCAAAACACGTTTTTTTTTTCCATTGGGCCTGGGGATCCCTTGATAGAAGAGAGCCCATGCATTGGTTGCACCATGTACTACACCTTAATTAACCCTCTCACAATCTTGGTATTACTTATGTTGATTATTTAATTGTTTTAATTGATTTTTATATTCGTTTTTAATGGTTGGCTTTGTTGTACGCCATCCAGAGTCACCTTGTGTGAGATAGGCATCCATATAAATTTGATAAAATAAATAAATAAATATATCAATACCAACACATCCTCTTGACGTAAAACTAATGTTGGCACATTAGAGTGGGATGTCAGAATTACTTTGTAAAATTTATTTATTAGGCAAATTTACATGGTCACCCATCATTTAATCAACCCTGGATGGTAAATATAAGGTACATAAAAATAATAGGGAAACAATAAAAACAGTAAAGATGCCAGGTAAAAGCTCCATATTCAAGCAGACCAACACAGACTGGGTCCCGTTAACATCCTAGCCCTAAGGTCTGAGCCAAGTGCCAAGTTTCTAGAGCCTTGTGAAAGGCCAACAGGATTGCAGCAGTTGGAAACTCAGTGGGGAGAACTGAACTGCACCTGGAAATTGACTGGGAACCAGCACAATTCATGAAGCAGTGGGGTTATGTAGGCTTACTGAGGAGCACCCAGAACTACCCCTGTGGCTGCATTCTGAATCAGCTGCAGTTTCCAAATGTTCTTCAACGGCAGTAGTCCAAACAGGAAATGGCCGATGCATGAGAGAGCATGGACAGGGACTCCTGGTTCATGGTCACAGCTTCCCCCAACTTGTTGAGCACCAAAGCACTGTGCTCTCCACTCACAACCCCCCTAAGACAGTCCAGAAGGATACCATGGTTGATGATACTGAAAGCCACCAAGAAATCATAGAGGATTTGGACATCTCCCCTGTCTCTGGCTGCCAGAGGTCATCTACAAATATGGCTAACTCTCAGTATTATACACTGGCCTGAATCCAGGCTAAAGAGGGTCCAGATAATCTGTTTCCTCCAGGGCCCTTTGGAGCTATAAGCCTACTACCTTCTCTTGATGAAAATTGTCCAGAATCACTGAATCAAGCAATGGTTTCTGGTATGTATGTATGTATGTATGTACGTATGTATGCATGCATGCATGCATGCATTTGATTTATATGTCCACTCATCTCATTGTGGTGACTCTGGGTGGCTTACAACATTTAAAATCATAATACAAGTAACATAACACCACAATATATATAATGAAAATTTGCTTTACTCAGTCTCTCAGAGCTTACTGGGGCTGAGAAATACTCATATCAAATCTGAAAGGGGGCAACTAATATGTACATAAATATGGTAAAGTAGAAAACAATTCCATAGGATTACTTATGTTCCTGGATCCACAAACTGTTAAGAGTACATTAATCTCCCAGATGAACCTGATCTGGAAAATTAAAGAGCCAGACTGGGTTGGCACCAAATCAATGCCAGGATCCTGCTCTGCGCAAAGTCAATCATCAATATGAACCATGCTCAGGTAGCTATGACCTTGATTGCAAGTGAAGTCTACCCAGAGGCACATTTTATATAGTTTTCTGGAGGCAACATGAATTGGGCAGGGAGGGCACTATTTCTACTCTAAAAAATGTAGCCAGGCTTTGACTATGAACATTTCAGTGCAGATCTTATGCAGAAATCTTCCTGTGTTCTTCCACCTCCCCCATCCCTTTTCTTGGAATGCTGTGCTTTTTAAATTGTATGTCTGAGAGCAGATGCTGCCTTGCTAGTGATCTTTGTGCGACACTCTGGGAGTTGCATTAATTAGAACAGAAGGTATCAGGAGGCAGTGAAATGCAATAAACAAATAAACAAATACAAGTTGACCATTAGAAATTCTAATCTGTTCTCTATGTATATATTCATGACTATATTCATGTACGTATCCACAATAACAGGAATGGAGTAGGTAAACAGCCAACAGGCTTGGAGGACATCAGCTTTCCTCAACTTGGTGTTCTCCAGATGTGTTGGGATTGCAGCACGTAGAATTTCCAGCTTGAGTCAAAAGCTGGAAATCCTGGGAATTGCAATCCCAGCAAATCTGGAGGATGCCAGGTCAGAGAAGACTAATGAAGACATGTTACATGCTGTAGGGAAAAAGCCAGTGTGAAGGATCAGTCAAAATCAGTTGTTCTTTTCTTACCTGGCCAATGGGTAAATGTATTTCAACATTTCACAGTATGCTCTAGTAACAATCATCAGCACGCATGTTATACCTGACCCTGATCTGACAACAGAAGTGGCAAGATAATTGGAAGATTGGCTCACCATCAGCAATAAGATGCTCTGGAACATGAAGTGTTATCTTGACCACTAGTGGGCAATTCACGTGAGAAGCACAGACCAGACCGACGATACAGCTGGTGATGCTGATGAGTGTCAGGGTTGTCTTGCTCACAGGACTCCTAGGTGAACCCACTAAAACGGCAGAGAGAAAGAATAAAACAAGAAGTCACAATGGAATGGAATCCAAAACTGCCTATCTCAAGGACCACAACACTGAGCTAGTGCAATGGCTCCTGGTGGGACTTTTTATGAACCTGGGCTTCTGACCAGTCAGCAGAAAGAGGTGCAGACACTGAGGTGAAACATAGTCACTCTTTTTGGGGAACAAGGCATCTGAGAAATAGTCTTGCTTTATTGTTTCGTTCATCTGTGTAGATTTAGAAATGGGCAATTTCCTGAAGTGGTGTCAGTTAACAGCCTGTACCCTAATTGGTGGCTGTGAACAGCAGTATCCCTCATTACCAGCCCACAAGTGTGTAGACATCAGGTTCCCCAGAGTAATTAATGATACTCCATAGACTGCTTCCGCCCGCCTCCTTTCTCCAAACAGAATCCATTCTTGTCTCAGTCATGCCTTCCTGAGTGGCAGCCTCTTTACACCTCCCCTCGGTGTCAAGGCATTTTGCCATCAACTCTCTCTGACAGGCGGTGTGACATCCCAGCAGGGCAGAAGCAGTGCTCAGATATGCTGGAAGGGTAGCGCATAAAATCTGAAGCCACAGACAAGCTCTTATGCTTAGCGGCTTGTTTATCCAGCCTCAGGTCATAGGAAATGTGAATTGTGTGGATTGCTTGGGTATGTTTTAGCCAACTACCTAAAGGACATTTCTGTAGTAAATGCTGAAAGTAAAATGAGTTCCTTGAAAAAAAAAAAAATCAATAGAAATGGTTGAGTTTCAAAACACACGGATTGAGCAGAGTTTTTTTCCTTTCAAATAAAACAAAAATCACTGTCTGCTTCTGCCACCTGGACTGCTTTTGTACTGATGGATGGAACTGGGGTACAGTTGTATTCCTTACACTCAGCAGCCAAAGCAAATAAAGCTGAGACTTAAACTCTGCATTAGTCTTAACACCCAAAACCAAAAGACAGTGATGACATTTTCTCATGTTTATCCTTTTTATTCTTCTTCTGTCATTGTTCCCCTCTTGGTATGTTGCCCTTGCCTTGACCAGATGTCTCTTCTGCAATCAGCATCTGGAATGTTTTCTTTACAGCGCAAACAGGGCTTACCATTTTTGCTTCCATTATTTTTCATCCCATGCACGAGTGGGGTGCTACTGCAGCTGAAGAGTGTAGAGATCCCTTCAGCATTGCGGGGAGGGGGAGATGGCTGCCACCCTACCCTGAAATGCTCACTTGGCTTGCTCTCGCTTCTTGATAGCTCTGCTGGATTGTTCCTCAAGCCCATATTCTTATTTCTTCTTCATATATGAATTATATCACGGTAATTATTTGTCATGTCTTTATTATTTTCATACTAGCTTCCATTACAACTCATAAGAATTACCATCTGTGCCTGATTTTGTGCCACTATAAATCTGTGCTTTAATTCCTCTGTCTTTTCCTTAAAACTTTGTTCACCCAGTTCTAGTCTATTATGCTTTTGTGTAAGTGTACATTTTGCTAAGTGTACATTTCCTTTCAGTATATCTAATCTTTAAAAACCCTACTCCTCTAATGTTCACTTTATTACCGTTCAGTTAAAAAAATACTCTCTGGTATTTGAAATACCAGGAACATATTTAGCAAAAAGTTTCTTTCTGACTTTGTTCTTCTTTTACTCAGTCCTGTGATAGCATCTTCTTATCCCCAACCTGTTTCCTCCCACTACTCTGTTTCTTTTACAAGAACCTATTCTAAACACTTATTCTAAAGCAGTTGAATACATAATATGAGGATTCTCTTAATAATAATGAATATCCTGTCTCTTCTCTCCCATGTAGCCTAGTAGAAGTTTGAAATTGGAATTTCCATGTGTAAACTTATACACTCCTTGTTTTATATCTGTGCATGTGTGTATAAGCACTCATCCAATCAAATTTAATGCATGATTAGTCCAGATGTTGTGGATAATTGTTACATTTATGTAATCATACAATGTTACCATATATTGCTGATTTTCAGGACAGCCAAACTACTGACAAAGCCAACAATGGCAATTTATTAGTATCATTAGAAAAATATCGAAACTGCATTGGTGTTTTCCAGGTCTTTACCTTACAGCTCTTAAGATAACCATTTACCAGGAATCTTAAGCACAAAAACCAGATTTCTGCCTAGACAACACTTCCCAATGAAACAAGCTGTGAGCTGCATACAATCCCTTCTCCAAAAATGAGAATGCAGTTGAAATCCAGATGGACAGGTGGCTGGCTTCCAGTTAACTAGAACTGGGCACTTTCTGAGTCAAAAGGATCCAAATACTGCTTGCCTTGTTCACAAATATATCTCAGCAACTTCAGTGGAAAGTTAGGCTCCAGAACCTGCATGCTGAAACAATGACAGCAATGCTTTGCTATGGACGTGGGTTGTTTTCTTCTCTGAAAGCATTTAGGAACTCATATGCATAATCTATATTATGAGCACTGGGCTGGGATAATGCAAAATTATTTTGTCTTTCAGCAAGGAGCTTTGTGGCTGACCATGAATAGACTGAATGAACCATAAAAAAACAACAAAAAAGGACTGCCTTTGGAGAGGATAGGATTAGACCAGAATGCTTATGGCCATATAATTTATTGATACCTCAACAGTTTCAAATCCCTTGTTAAAATAGAGAGGGCATAATCTGTACGGATAATGCTACTGTAATTATATGTTCAAAAATAACCACATTGCTTTTTTACAATGTGATCTCAATCACAGGCATAGCCTAGTGGCTAATATATTTTATTACATGACTAGGTCAAATTTTCTTCTGCTTAAAATATATTAGCTAAAATATATTTATGCTAAGTTGTCTCAGAAAAGCCACAATGTGATACCTCTACTTCTTATCTGCAGTATATGAGGATAATAAATGCTGATCATTCCAGATAATTACAACATCTACATGAACTACCTTGAATATTGGAGGTGCTGTATCAGTGTTAAATAATAGCGAAGCTGTATACATAACAAAAAAAAAAAAAACTTCTTATAAATCCCTACCCTTTCTCACAAAATGTAAAAAATACAGGTAGTCCTCGTTTAGCAACCACAATTGGGACTGGCAACTTGGTCATTAAGTGAAGAGGTTGCTAAGTGAAACTGCAACTGTTTCATTCATTCATTCATTCATTCATTCATTCATTCATTCATTCATTAATGATAGTTCAGTTTTCCTTTGCTTTGCAGACCTGCGAAGATCATAAATGAGGGGACTGATCACAAAGTTACTTTTTCATCACTGTCGTAACTGCAAATGGTTGCCATGCAAGGCAGTTGGTAAATGAGGAGTACTTGTATATGATCTAGGAAAGCTGTAAAAATGGTTTCTATCACTCATGGGTCAAGGTAGCATGGCTCCACAAGCACCAGGCAGACCATAACGGAACATTATTGAGTGATAACAATGCTTGCCTGTGTCTCTTATTCTGCACTGCCTCTGCATTTTGGATCTTGACTGAGTAATTTTATTACAGCCTCAGGCCAGCAGAAGAGATAAAACAAAATATGAAGTAGAAAAAATAGAGATGATACCATCTTAAATTCAGAACAATATTCAATAGATGCTGAACACAAAATAACCAGCAAACTGATTGGATTGTTTTGAGTACTCATTGATGAGTCATAAAAGTGATGGCACAAAATCTCAGCCACTTTTTCAGAAATTGCTAGAATGTAGTCTGGCAGAAGAGAAGGTGCATATAACTCATTGGACCTACCTGGTCTATTCACTAGAATAGAAGTACTACAATTAAATTGAAGTCTATATTTCTACATAGTTAGTAAAAGAAAAGAACATGTCTTGCTGTCTCTACCTTTGCTCAATCACCGCTAAAAGATTAAAAGGGCAACACAATGGTAAATTAAAGGCAAAACCAATCCCCCCCCCCCAAATAGTTGGCTGCTTTTGCACTGAACAGCTGACCAGCCAGGTACTACTGATAACTTGGATTTGATTTGTAGCTTATTTGCCAAAAGGTGACAAAGCTGGCTGGGGAATTCTGGGAGTTGAAGTCCACATATCTGAAAGTTGCCAAGGTTGACAAACACTGATCTAGATAGCTAAAACAATGTGATGGAAGGTCTTAACAGACCTTGGGAATACAGAAAAGGCAGCAAGATAGTTAAGGAAGGAAATAGAACTATTGCAGAAGAGATTCTTGAATCCAGGGGAGTGGGAAAGCATAAGAAAGAGCTCAGAGTAAATTTGCCTTAATTACATTAATTGTGCAGAACCACTATTTTGGTAGGCTTTCAAGATTTTGTTACATTACTCTATGTTTCAGAAATCCAATTGGTTTTCATTTCCTGAACTTGCCACCCTTACAGACACACAATTCTTGAAATAACATAGAGCTGTGTCTTACAACTTGCCCCAGAGGGAATCCAGCTAACCTTCGTTCAAACTAATCAATTCTACAGTTCTATCTAGTCTTTGATAAGTTTCCTTGGGTCTTAGAACAAGATGTTGTCTATACCACTATTTGGCCAGTTGCTTTTGTGGCATCCAAACACAGCAGAGTAGGCTAGCAGTTTCCATTTCTGCCCAACTATCATAGTAGAGAGCAAGGAAAATGGGTCTGGTTGAGAGACACCAGATGCTTTGCACACTTTTTAGGTCCTACTGAATTATTTAATGGGGGGACAGTCTGCGAGTCACTAATGCCTTCAAGTGTAGTTATACTATAAGAAGCAATTCTTAGCGCCTGGCCAGAAGAGATCCTGGTTCAAAGAAAAATATGTATACTTTTTAAAATATTTAATCCCTCCTTCCCACTCCATTCTTTCAGTGAGTTAGTTTCTCCATGACAACCAACTCCTTGACACTGCAGTTAAGTGCCTTAGGGATGCGTAACATGCAAACAGGGCTGGGTTTTCAGAGATCTCATCCAGGCAGCTCATGCAGAGAGAAATCTATCACAGAAATGTGTTTATCGGTCTGGAAAATATGATGGATTGTGTCAGTTCTGTTGGGAGTTCTTTTTAAAAGAAAGGCTTCAAATTATTTAGGCTTTCCAAATTATTTAGGCTTTTTTGATTTTTTTTAAACTTATTCCCATTTTAGCCTTGAGTGGTGGTTTTCCCTGTTTGAGGAAACCTTTTCTGCATCAACTCATCCACTGAAGAAAGGGATGGCAGAATTGCCTACTTCTGCTCCATAGCATTGGCAGTGAACAAATACAAAGAGGAAAAAACCTCCTATTGACTACATATTAGCATCAGTGGAAAGGAAGATAGCCACTAAGAATGTGCCCCATAATAAGAAAATACAGCAGGAATGGGGTTACTGGTAATATTTAAGCATGCACAAAAGGCAGACATGATTAGAACATGCTGAGAATGCTTAGTCTTGAAGGACCTCTAGCACCATAATCCCTTCAGCCACTTCACATTCTTCCTACTGTATTTGCTACTTCCTTCTCCTGGGGCCTCTTACCCCTACTGCGCCGCCTGCTCCGTGATGGATCCGTGTAAAAGGTCAGCTGGGGATCATTATCTGCTTCTGTTCCAGAATCCCCTTCAGGGTTCAGAAATGCAGAGCCAGCTATGTTGAAAAACAGAGATGAAACAATTGCCTAAATCAGTATTACAGTATTCCTTATATCCCACCTCACATTCTCACCACTTTACGGGAAAGGTTTATCTCATTTATTTAATTCCCTTCCTTCCAGAGAATATATATGGTCTAAAAGAAAACAGTAAAAGAAATCTCAAATACAGTCAGCACAATAAAGCCAGCGATAAATACAAAAATTAAAAGAAACTTTGCTCTGCTAAAAAGGAAAGGAAATTACAGGCAAATCAATCTGGTGTCGAAGAAGTTGTTTCTCTACAAATGCTTGAGAGAACAGGCATGTCTTCAGGCATTTTCTGAAAGAAGACAGTGTATAGTCAACTGAACGTCTCCCAAGAAACAGTTCCAACATTGGGGTTTTGCCACTGAAATGGTTGAACTTCTGACCACCACACTGTGAGCCAAGCCCACCATAAAACCATGAACAGTTTCTCTAGCTGATTGATTCTTGGACAATATTTTAAGTACCTGGGTTCTAAGCCATGAAGATTACACAGACTAATGTCAATATGTTAGCTTGAGCTTGGCAAGGAACAGGCAATCAATCATGGAATTCTCTTTTCTCTCTACTCTGGCTCCACACATCTTTGGATACATTTAAGAAAAGTTTGAAAACTTATTCATTTAATAAAGCAGATTGATTGGTAGAAGTGGTTGTGAGTAGATACTGAGAATGGCAGTTAGTATAGACAAATGATAGATGATTTATTGTAAATCTTCCTAGCCAAGTTAGATGGCTGGGATATAGACAGAAGTGTTATTTTTTACTGCCACTGTAAATGTATCATGGTGTATATTGATTTTATTGCTTTTGTTTATTAACTGTTTGTTTTACTTGTTAATGTTGATTGTGGCTGGCCCTTATTAATAACTTGCTGTTTGTTCGGATGCAGAAGAACTGGTATTATGTGGTCCCATATAGCCAGCTAATTTAAAACTGGGCAGCTGCATTCTTCACCAGTTACAGTCATGGACTATCTTTAGGGGTAACTCTTATATGTAGAGCTTTGCAGTCATCCGAACAAGAGGTTATTATGACGCATCTCACTGATGTTAAGCTTTCTCAACCAAGGTAGGGTCAACAACTGGCACATCAGTGAGGCCAACTGCCCCTCTAGTGACAGGCTGGTATGAAGGAGAAGCCCCAAGCCATACACCTGTTCAGTCACCACCCAAGAAGCTCTGCTGGGCAGTTCCTGGAAGATGCAGCAGTGGTAGCAAAGTCAGTCCTCTTCTGTGCCATCCTTTCCATGCAGAAGATGCAGTTGTACGCTTATTGACTGGTTTGTTTATTATTTATTTATTTACTGCATTTATTACGACTATTTCTATTCTACTCAGTTCTGATCGGTGACAATCAATCAATCAATCAATCAATTCAGCTCAAACAAGCCATTAACCAGTTTGCTTTAGTGCCTGGAGTTCTTCAGTTAAATTAAGAGGCATTTGGGCTCTCCATAAGTAGAAAGAGTGCTCAGGAGTAGTAGGGTCAGAGAGCCTTTTCAGCTCACTATTAACCAGTGAGATTAGAACTGCGGCAGAATTGCCAGCTATTGCTCCGCAAAATTCTCCCAGAATGTTCAGGAATCTCTTAGATCCTATAAGTCTTGGAGGGCAGACCATCTCAATTTATTCATATCCTTGCAAGGGAGATCCAGCTCAATTCTCACCAGAAGTGACCCATTCATGTCAAAAGACACTTAACTCAGCAACCAATAGCAACCAGTCCTATCCCAAAAGCCAGAATAAAAACATAACTGCAATATATACTGAGTCTATAATAGCCTTAGCACGAATGTCTAAGATTCCCAGGATATCTGTGATGAAGTTTTCAAAGAAACTCAAGACATAACCTCTGCCAGTTTAGTAGGGAAAATGTTCAGCATCAAGGTAAGCATGTCTTTGTGACCTAACAGCAGATAAAAACTCTCAGTCAGCTTCCAGATGAGACTGAATGGGGCAGAACTGCCTTGCAGAAGTCTCACAGGAAAAAGGATGGACAGCAAAGAGCTGAGAGGCACAGACTTCCACTGAAACTTGACTGGGTTTTATACAGGAATATGCTTCTGGTTAGCCTTTTGATTATCAATCTGCATATTGTGCAGATTAATTGATTCTCCCTTCCCTTCCCTTCCCTTCCCTTCCCTTCCCTTCCCTTCCCTTCCCTCCCCCTTCCTTCTTTTTTTGAAGCAAGGCAACAAAACAAGGATTGTTGCAAAGGGGTCCTTAACCTTTTCTTTCTCATTATTTCAGCTCAAAATCACCCCTCTTCAGTTGCTTTTTAACACCTATATTCTTCCAGCAGGTGAAAAAGCATCTTAGGAAGAGTGATATGGGGCTGGAAAATGACAAGCTAAAGGGTTTGCAACATTTTTCTGCTCATCCTTCTCCGTTCAATTGGCTCACATACCACTGATTTAAAGAGGTAAGTCAAGAACAAGCCATAGTTAGAGTTCCTGATTACCTAACCAGATTTCAACCATTATCTCACCACAAGTCTGTGTTCACATGTCATGTTAAACTAGAAACAGACAAACTGCAGACCGCATGAATTTCCCACAGCTTTCTGGAACCTCCTTAGTCATGACCACATCTTAACAATGCACAAAAGTGTTAGCAAACTGTGGTAGGATGGGCAAAGCAGCTCTTTCCAATCTACTGCTCCGCTACCTCACCTCCTTGCTCCTCCCACTTATCCTTCCTTTCCCTCCCACCCTCATCTATCCAGCCATCTGAAGAATATGTCTTAGGAGGAAGGAGGAGGAAAAGCAGCACAGCAACTGGTTTATGTAAGTTGTTGATACAATTCTCAACTGCTCAGACTATTTCTCTTTCCACTGTGCAGAAGCAGATCAGCTGTAGCGATAGGCAAGGTGGTGTGAAAAGAGGCCATTATAGGTGTGGGGCACTTCCTATAATGCTTCAAGGGAAAAAAAAAAATCTTTGAGGATTTCAGGGAATGGAGAAGGAGGAGGAAGAGTTTACAACTCCTCTGCAACACTGGGGTGGTTAAAGGAAAAAGATGAGAAGAAGAGAAGGGGTGCTATATTAGCCACTATCATAAGTTTCATCCTGTGCTTAACACCAGAGTTGCGATAAGGATACCAGAAGGGACAGACCTGGAATGTTGGGTCTACTTTTTGTTTATCTGTTTTTAGGGGATAAGAAGGATTACAGAAACTTTCATGCCTTAAATTGTATTAAAAAAGAAAAAGAAACAAAATTGCCATCATATTGTAATAGTACAATGCTGGATGGCTCTAAAAACAGGAATAATTGCCCAGGTAGAATGCGCAAAATAGTTCGTATCAGTGGAAGAGAATTGTATCAAGTAATTAATTTTATGATTGCTTTTATTTTGGTCTGTAGTCCAGGCCCCACTCTGGCTTTGGAGTAAAACCCCAGGCACACCATTTAAATTCTACTGTGGCTCTCAGCCTAATCTAAATTGCATCTTGATTCCATGCCTTAATGTGACATTCAAACACAACCCTTGCATGTTTCCTAGCTATTGGTGGAAACAAATAGACTAGTTATACTCTTAGATCCGTTTCAAGGTTGCCCATCAATTTCATAAACCTACAGATTGCACCCCACCCCACCCCATCTCTATTCAGGAAAAAAAAAAACTCTACATGGTACCTCGTGATTTGTTATTGATCCTTTTGCGTTGACTGCTAGATGTATGAGACAACAGCGTCGCCTGTTGATGGTTGGAGTCCACCGGGCTAGTGGCGATGATATTATCCTTGTATTTGTTCATCAAGGACAGCTTGGCATTGTCACTTCCTGAACAGGAAGAATTTAAGGTAAAAACTTTGAGAAAAAGAGGCAAAAAAGAGGGAAGGGAAAAAGAATAGGGAGAAGAGAAGAAGAAAAAAGTATTCATTTCCAGCTATCCAAGCATTAATATTTGGAACATCTTTAGATATGGACCAGCTGGCAATAGAAGTTAGATCCCACTACTGTAACCAACCATCTGTATGTTCTGAGCAGGCTTGCAGTTTTTCCCCAATATCTCTGCATACCAATGGTAAAAATATTCAAAAGGATTGTCTTAAAATAAGAATTAAGCCTAGACAAAGTTCCCGCGGGAATAGCTTTGCAAAAGTTGAACCAGTTATAAATTGTTATGGATGCTCCTGCTGAAATATCTCACTGTTCACAGAGGAAAAACAGTGACACTGATGGTCACCTCTTTGGTCTTGTATAATTAGGGTTTTTTAAAAAATAACTGGGGAATGAGAGAGAGAGGAACAGAGAGAATCAGATCCATAATATTTGGGGGGAGGGGGAGAGAGTTAACCCTCTGCCTTTCCTATAGGATCAAAGCATTAAGGATATGCAGCACTTCAGTTTGGATCTCCAGAAGTTGCTTCAGAGGAAATGGGAGCACAAATCTGGCAATCTTAAAGCAGCTGCTACATTCATACTTCTGCATCCTCTGAAGCACACACACAAACACCTGCTGAAGTCAGTGAGAGCTTACCTCTCCCTGTCAACAATAGGCACATGAGATTTTCATTTCCCTCAAGTGCTCCCATGTCAGCTTTTTAACACAGGAAAAAAAAGTAACTACTGCACAGCAGCAAGTAACTTGAATACGATTATATTGAGACTAACCATCAGGCAGATTAGCTTCCAAACAGAAGCTAATGCAGAAATCTGTCTATCACCTGTCAGATCATCAGAAATGGTCTATGCCACATGTCTTTGATTTTTGTAGTATACTGCTTGAAACACAAGAGCTAATAAAAGCAAGTAACTTTGCCTGGTCTACAGAAAACCATGACCTGAATTTCTGTTTACATTAAAAACATGACTAAATATCCCATAAGAAAAACTTTAAGTACTTTAATGTTCTTCAATAATAGTCAACATTCATTCACTGGTCTACCATCTCCATGTTTTCCTTGAAGCAAATCCCTCATTTCTTCATTCCAGTTAATGCTATTCTAAGTCACCTTCCATTGGAATGAAGGCAGGAAATCTGGCAGTCCAAAATTGTGTGGCCAGAAATTCTCTGGCCATATTTAACCATGCTACACAGAACAGGAGAGTGATGGATTAATGTCTGAAAACAAAATACCAGCATGTCGTATTGAGAAACTAGGTCAAATATAAGCTATGCATCAAAGGTACTGAAACACAATGAACTAAACGTATGCCTAATAACTTAACCAATCACACAGCAAGTGTAGGTAAACATATGTTGATTACGACTAAGTCCCACCTGGTGTTAGATCCATGCCCGATTTCTCATTGCAGCCCTGCAGTGAGTCCAGTGTCCTCGTCACCTGGCTGGCAAAGTCCTCGCCCCCGTTCATGCATTCTCGCTGCAGGTGGTGGCGCAGGTCCGTAATGTCATATTCATAGCCATCTAGGATTGGGGTCTCTCGGATGCTCAGGGTCCCACTGGAGTTGTGGCCCTGCACCCGGGCATTCCGCAGACTCTCACGGCCATGGCCGCCAATCAGCACTGAGGGGATGTAGTGAATTTCATTGGCTGCCTCAGCACTGGCACTCTTCTGGGGCTGCGGCACTCGACGGCGCTTGCACCAACGCCGGCGTGTGTACAGAATCATGACCAGACACAAGATGGAAAGCAGCAAGGCAATCATCCCTCCCTGTGAAAACCACAATGAAACAAACAACCTGAAGATCAGGCACAATACAACTGCAGTATCAGTTAGCACTTGCACGTTTACTCTGTATGACTTGATATTAGATTTCGAATTCCCCATTTTAGAAAACAAGGTTCCATGCCTCAAGGTTAATAATGGAACTAATCAAGGAAAGAATCACAATCGGTGTTGACGCTAACCCTGACAGCATTATTGAAATGAATGGGAGCTGTGCAGTTGAGCATTTCCCACTGATTTCTAAGAGATCTGCTAATGAAAGGCCTTCTGTTGGATTTACCCCAATGCCTTCCATGCCATATGAAACAATGAATTCAAAAATTAATTTTCAGAATAGTAATTCTGTCCTCAGCATCAGCAATGCAAGATAAACTTCAGAATTTATTAACTATTAAATTAAGTCTGTCGTGTGAAGCAGCCTTTACAAAAGCCTTGTGGTTGATGACACCAGGTCGTTCAAACACTGTATTCATGGACAATGGTAAACAGAATTCTTACAACTTTAAAGAGTAAAATATATCTTCAGTGCCTTCCCCTTCAAGATTTTTCTTGTATATCTAACCAACTCTGCAAATGTGCTAAGGAATGACCATGGAGCTGTGGGTGAATGAATACTGCCCATGTCACCAGCTCACAGAGATGTGTTCTGTAGGTCCACAGGAGATTAAACTGTAGTTTCCATTGACAGTAGAGCCTGCACTGAACAGACAGCTGGACTACAGGATTTTGTAGATTATTTCCAAACTATATTGTTCCCTTTACAGATGAAGAATGGCTTATGGAAGCAGAGAAGGAAAGATTACTTCTGTTTAATCCTTTTCTCTACAAGATGTGTCTTCTTCTCCCCTCATATAACTTTTTCATGAAATCATCAAAGCGGAATAGAGCACTAACCACAACCTCAGTCATATACTTCAGCTGTGAAGAAAGTCAAAGCTTCAGGGCCAAACTACACATTACTTTAAATGCCCAGCTGGCAGCTTTTTTGTTTAAGAGTCTAAAATCAGCATAAGGAATCCAACCCAGGTTGGGATTTTAACAAGAATGTTAAATGGACTTGAACTCTAGGTTTTACTGTGATCCCAATCCTTTTTTTTTTGGGGGGGGGGGAGGCACAATTTATATTATTTATTTCTTTTTCCTGAAATAAAATAATCTTTTTTTGGTCATGCAAATTCCATATATGGTATGTCCAGTCTGAACTGGAATCTTAGCAAATGATAAACAATTAAAACTTGAAGTCCCAATCTGGACTGGGGCCTCTGAACTTATTTTAGAATTTAAAAGAGAAAAAATGATGCAGCTGCTAACTACATCTTTAATGTAAAGTGCAGATTTGGTCTCCAGTCTGCTCAGCCTGTTCTCTCTTTAAATTTTAAAAGCATGGGGAATGAATTAATGAATTAATGACTGAACGAACAAATGAATGAATATACATATATTCATATCTATTCTTGACCATGGTCTTCTTTCTTTCTGTCTTTATATGTAATGGATTATTGTAATAAAATAAAATAACCATCATCTGCTCCATCAAGGGAAAAAAAAATAAATGAGAGTTACTAAATAGGCAACAGAAGCAATGGCTGGCAAAGACTATGATAATAGCTATTACACTTCAAGTCCCCTTTTGTTTTTGGCCTAATGGAGATGGAATGTTCCTACCTTTCCTTAAGGGAAAAATACTTGCAAATTAAATTGAGAAGCAAACATTTAAGACAGCCCTGATTTTTTTTTGCCAGATACGACTCTTGGGTTAATTCTGATGACTCTATTAGATGCAAATTTATGCCCATAGCCTCTCAGATTTATTAAAATAATGCAAATATCTCTGCATCTCTTTGAAAAGAGAAAACATAAAAAATAGATAAAATATAAAATTTTGAATGACATTTGCCCCCTGAAATTTCTGGAGTTTCAAACAAAAAATTGAGTATATTCTGTAATAAAACCTTCTGTTTTCTCATATACTCTAGGGAAGCTGAAATTAGTTCAGGTAGAATTTGAAGCAGTTTTACATAAGGCATTTTCCTTAAAAATGAGTATCCGTTTAATACGATACAAATAAGGCTATCACTGGACATTCCCACAAATATTTGGATGTTTCTCAGTGCAGTCACCATGGACCATGTGAACAGAGGGGCCCATCACAATGAAACTACAGTAGTATAGAAATAACTGATTGCAATAGCAGCTAGACATATTTGTTGCAGAGTTCAGTTTTCAGAAATCTGTCAAAACCCATCTTGAGTACTTGCTAAAACAGGAAGGTGAATTTTACATAAAATAAATTAATCAAATATTTCAAAGGGCATTGGAAAAAAACGGATTCTACTAAAACATTTCTAGAGAAGAATGCAAGTGTTCTACCCATCGCTGTTGAAAAGTAAAGAAAACCAGAATTTTAAGGGCATGTTTCAAAATCGGTGTTTTAGGAATGCTGAACTGTCTTGTGCAAAGTCAACAGTATTGTGTTGTGCTGGGTGGCTATACTGAAGTCACGAGGATTGCATGACAGCCTGTCGCTATATCAAGCAGCCCGGTGCTTGCTTTATGTAAGACTAGAAATTATTATGGAAGGGAAACTGTATATGTAGATTGCATACCATAATATCCTCTCATTCACAGCTTAAGGAACTCCAGGACCAGTTTCTTTGTTTGTTGATTTATGAGATTTGTAAGCCACCCCAATCTGTTCTAACTCTGGGAAGCTTACAGAATGCAACAGTAGAAAAACAAAACAAACAAATAAAAACAAAGAACTAGGTCATCAAAAGAGAAAGTCTGAAAATAATAAATCAAGATATCACACAAGGGCTCTATTATCCACTCTGGCCCAGATAGAGTGGGGATAGAGTGAAGTTTTAAGGGCTCATTAAATAACACCACAGTGGGGGCCAAAGGAATCTCAGGAGAATGATGTTCCAGTGGGCAGGTGCCATGACAGAGACTAATTAACAAATTAATTAATCTAATTAATAGGTTAAAAGATTTTGGAGGAGGAAAGAGTCAGGACAGCAGGTTCCCATTCATCCCTTTTAAAAGTCTGAGCTTTCAAAGTTACCTCCAACCCTCAACAATCTCTTACTTCTATTTAAAGGCTAACCTATATAACACATTAAATGCCTAGTATTTAGAGACTCTTCAGGGTTTATTTTCCCAATCTCTAGTATAAACAGGGTAAAGGGACTCAATCCTAATCAAGAAGCTAAGCTAAGTTTGAAAGTTCCCTCTTAATAATTTGCTTTGCAAAGATTCCCCCTTGAATTCTAGAGATTGTAAAAAGAAAAAAAGCTTGTTGCTATCAATGGAGATTTCTTTTGGTATGTGTGTGTGAAAGCATACTTTTTCTAAGCAAGTGGCTGAGAAGAGAAAATTTCAGCTTCTCCCATCAGCACATAGTGGCAACAGCCAAGATCAGACCCTAAACACTTCAGGCTCAGAAAACAACTTCATGCTATTTATTCATGGACTCCAATCTTAGCTTAATGGGTCATTAAAATTTAATGAACCTGGAAGAAAGAGGTAAAATAATGGCTGAGGGATGCTCATCTGCTGTGGACCCACTGACCCCAAACCTAAGAATTCTAATGGAATGTATATATAATTTAAACATTGTAACCTTAAAGTCAAGGTTCCCATGTAGAGAAATCCACTCTTTTGCTGAAGGTGGGGAAGCTCACACTTTAAATATGGCACTACAGGGCTAAAGAGAAATGACATTATTGGTGTCCTTAGGTCTTGTATTATTAGTTCTAAGAAAGCTGGAGAGGGTGAAAAAGAAAAAAAATGGAATCAGAACCATGATATAAAGTTGTGACTTGATTCAAGGTAGCTGGAGAGGAGGGGAGGGGAGGGTTCCACTGCACATACTGTAGGTTGGTTGGGCCAACAGGATCAGCACATCCACCCAGGTTCAACTCCCATTGGGGAAGGAATGAGGACTGGTTCATGCGAGGAGTGTATAAAGACAGGGGATGTGTGTCAGTGCATTACCTGTAACTCTTAGTTCCAGGGATTTGGCAATGTATGTGTGTGTGTATGCTTGTAAGGTAGTCTCTAGATTAAAGATCATAGCTTGCACATAATATCTTGCAGCAAACGTTGGGTTTGTTTGAATTTGTGGCATACTGGCCAATAGGTGCCCAAACTGACAGATTCCCTTATAGCTGGCAAGGAATACTGCATGTGGCATGAGTGGTAACTTTCTCCATCTTATTAAAAAGAGTTATTTAAAAGCCTTGTGGAAGTCAATATCTCTGAGTCTTCTTGATGACAACCTATGATGGTATGTGGCAATGACCTTGGGAGACAGGAGGAAGACCTGCAGCATAGGCAATGGTCTGATAAGAGGCAGCTCAGCCCGCAGGTGGGGAGAAAGCATGGGAAGCATTTCAGAAGGGAACTCTTGATGGAAATAAAAAAATTGATTTGGAAGTAAGTGAAAAGGGCTAAAGAAGGCATTAAAAATGCAACTGATAAATTATTATGAATGAAACTGAAGCGAGGAAACCCTGGAATAAGTATTTAAAGGTTTGTATGTTAATGACATATTGAAGAATGGAGTTATATTAATTGTATAAATATTAGTATCCAAGAAAGCAAAATGATGAAAAATAAGTCATAAATGCTGTGAGAACGTTGAAGAATGGCAAAACCGCAGGTATAAATAGTGGAACTAGAAAAATGATGAATATGGATGTGGTTTACTAATGGACTGTGAGACATTTGTAAAGTGTTTCCATGTGTGTTTGAAAATTGGAAGAAGGCCATTATTTCCTATACAAAAGGAAAGGAACCAAGGACAAATGCAAAAACTACAGGGGCATTAGTTTGTTAAGTGTGCCCTAGGAAAGCGTTTTAACAGAATTCTGATTGAAAAGCTACAAAAAGTTCCAATGAGCAAAACTAGGAAAATGTGGTATAGCTTTGTGCCAGATAGGAAATGTACAGACGAGGTATTTGCTCTTCAGCAGCTGATTGAGAAACATATATATGTGAAAAATAATTATACATTGATTGATTTGGAGAAACTGTGTATTAAAGAGGATTGCCTGAATTTTAGAATGGTTTGTGATATACTGAACCAAAAGGTTGTCACTTAGCGCAGTATGGTATATGATAATTAAGCATAAGCAAACGAATGGAAAGTGATGCCTCCTTAGTTGCAGCAAATGTTAGATGGACTATATGAAACAACAAGGATAATGAATCCGAAAATTAATGTATCAAAGAACAAGAGATTTATATTTAATAGGGACAATGAATGTAATGATCACAACTTATATTGTATACTTCGGTAGAATGTTTACTAAAGATGGGAAAATGTATGGGAAAAATTGATACGGGCAAATGGTGACAGAAAGATAGCAGATAGTTTGTGATCTTTTGTGAGAAATGAAAGGAGAGAAAATAACTGTATAAGAATATGCATCTGCCCGCTTTGTTACATAGAAGTAAGAAATGCATATATCGGATTAAACCTAAATGTTTTATGCAGTGGAAATAGGTTTCTGAAGTGTGTGTGATAAAAATAGATGTGATAGTCAAGAATGAATAGGGAATTAATTATTCTAGACTGAACATAAACATAAGTGACCAATATGAAAAAAGTACATTGAGGTGGCTTGGTCGCATAAAGGTAATGAATAACGACTGAATTGCAAAATAAATCTATGCAGAGACTGGCTGGTTTCAGAGGAAAGGGAAGAACAAGAGTGTACGGGCTGATGGAGGTAAGGATGCCTTGCAAGGACAGGATGCAGAAAGATGTAGGGAACTGTGGTGGAGTAAACAAGATTTAAATTTCTTCCCCCCTCCCCCTCATCTCAAGCCTTTCATTTTGCTTACTATTTCTTGTTCCAGTTTTGTTCTCTTATTTGACCCCTGTCTCTATTTTAATCTGTCTTGGATCAGTTGCAGAGTACCCATTCAAACTAATCTATTTTCTATCAACTAGATTGCCACAATTCCAAAGGTCTATGATTGAGGCTCAGACCCCAGCTGGACTTAACCAAGTCCTAGCTGATCCGAATCACTATTTCTCCTTCTACTTCATCCTAAACTTCTCTATTTACTTCTGTAATTTTTCTTTTATTAATGTTTCCTTATCCTGACATGGAGGCCTTTAAGTGAACCCCTGAACATGAAAAACAGAAGAGCTCTGTTGGGTTCTTTTGTTACCTACTGCTGTCCAAGCTAGAATTACAGCACAAACATGCCCATACTTTTCTGCTTCAGGGATATCCACAAAATACCAACCGAGATCTTTCTCCTGGGAAAGAGGCATGAGATTAAAAATGTTTTGAACATTCATACAAGGAACTTCCAGATTTTCTTTTTAACTGGTCAGTTCAAAGAATTTTTGGACTCTACCACAGCATTTCAAAATTGCTTCAGACATCACAAATTGGCCTTAGCAAAGCTGCAGGGCTTAACTTGCAAGGTGCCAGAAGTCAGTACAACATCATGTGTGACCTTGGGATGAGTGTCTATGTTGTCCAATGGTGTTCTTGACTGAAAATGAGCATGTTCCAGAACATTGGCAATCCCAAAGACAGTCGAAGGACCAAATGACTCCTTCAACCCATGGCCTGCCTTCATAGTGCGGTGGTTGCTTTAACTTTTAAAGATTTGACTTAGCTTGCTGACTTAAATGCATGTTCTAGATCCAGCCTGCATTTAAATGGGCATAAAGCAGCTGCTTTGTTTTAGCTGGCTGCTAGGCTTGGTGTTCTTTAGATTGTCATTATTGCCCTCAATATGCAGCAATATTTAGTATTGATTGATTGATTGATTAACACTTATATCCCATCTGGCTCCAGAGTTTCCACACAGCAATAAAAAATAACAAGGATAACAAAAAGAACACTCCACCAAGAATTTAAAAAGGCCCACATTGCAAGAATTTGGATCTACATTTTATAACATGTACTAAATACAGATATTGCTCAGCTCCATTTCATAACTCAGTGTATAAAAAGAATGCATCGTACATTAATTTTGTTTGAAATCGATGCAGAAATTGAGCTAGTATTCAAACTGGAATTATAGAACTTTGTTCAGAAAGTGCATATCAAATTTTAGTCTAAAGCTACAGAAAGTAGAGGTTAAGAAGAAACCAAGCTACTCAAACAACATAATATGCCAAACATATGAGTTTGCAACTGTTCAATTGTAATTTATATATTTTTTTTTCAAGGAGTACTTTTATTTATGGTCACTGACTAAACAAATATAGCACACAAAGGAGAAAGACAAAAGACAAAGAAATAGAATTTTCTATTAATTCTAGAAAATTTTGAAATAATGATGTCTTCAAAATGACATGGTTTACTACCACCACTCATAGCTATGACTCTGCAAAACAAATGCTGTTTCCCTTAACAATATTGTTAAAATTCGACTCCACTACTCCTTTACAATCGCTGTTTGATTCAGAAGGTTTATGCACCAAAGGTCAACTTGGGTGTATTTTAATTTTATCGACAATCCAAGAGACACAAACTTTTATTGGCTGCTGGATGTAACTTATAATAGCCAAATGCTGTCACCTAGCAACGGCTCATTACACTTTTAAAAATGCAAATATTCTCCCACAAATGTATACATATATTCTAGACCAGAAACATTGCCCACACAAAGCCAATATGTAAAACAGTGACTCTCATCCCTTTTGGGGGAACATAGCTTTTGGAACAGAGGATTTATTAGAATATAGATGTAGCTACAGATGTATGTGTGTGTGTATGTATGTATGCATTATTAAAAGTTTTAAAGATAACATAAAAACTAACAGAGAAAGAAAGAAAGAAAAGAAAAAGAGAAAGTGCAGAAGGAAAAAAGAAATAGAAATTTCTGATTTCTTTTGAAGCAAATATAAGTGTGATTACAAAATTATCTCTTAATCTATGATTACAAAACAATCCTACACTTTTTTCTATTATCCAATTTTTTTTTCCTAATCATCAAAACCACAAATCATAAGTGCATTTTTTTTCTGTTTCATGCAAAAAGTCTCTTAAGGAGTTTCCAGTCACCCATAAATGTAGATATTGTTTTTTCTCTAATCAAATAATTCAATTTACCCATCTCTGCAAGTTCTATCATCTTCACCTACCATTCCTCCATTGTCAGCAGTGTTGAATTTTTCCACTTTTGAGCATATAACAGTCTCACTGCAGTTGTCATATATAAGAACAACGTTCTTTCTTTTTTTCTTTCTTTTTTGTGGCTGTCTGTTCATTAATCCCAAAAGAAAAGTCTCTGGTTTCAATTGTACATTAGTCTTTAAAATCTTCTGAATTCATGTATTTATTTGTATCGAAACGTTTTTGGCTTTTTTACACATCCACCATATGTGGTAAAATGTCCCTTTATGTTGTTCACATTTCCAGCAAAGATTCAAAGTGCCTTTATACATTCCAGACAATTTCTCTGGTAACATATACCAACAATACATCAATTTATAAAAATTCTCTTTAAGATTATAGCATAATGTAAATTTCAGTCCTTTCAGACACATATTTTCCCACTGTTCCATCTGTATACAGTATTAAAACCAAACTTTTAGCCCAGTTTATCATACATTCTTTCACTTGTTGTTCTTATGTCTCATATTTCAACAAAAGTTTATACATTTTAGCAATAACATGTTCATCATTTGTACATAGTTCTATTTCAAATTCAGTCTTGCATTGTTCAAAACCATAAAATCTTTTATTCACTTTAAACTTTTCTGATAATAGTAAATAGAGATAGGCTTTTTGAAAAGGATGCCACTAAAGATGCAATTGCAGTACAATCTTCCAAATTCTCATCTTGGTTTCATCATTATAAAAAACATAGAAGCCCCTCCCAATATCTGTTAATAATTACCCCACTGAGAAAGGCTTTTGCATCCCTTTGCTTGCAAACCATGCATGTATACCTTGAAGATAAATTTTGTCAGTACCCTGTTGAACAGGGTCCCTGTCCTTGTGGTGTCAGTCAAGTGGAAGACATGATTCACTATGTCCTACACTGCCCCCATTTACAATAAGATCACGGCCAAATTTTTGATGGTAGGTGAACTGAAAGGCTCAGACCTTGAACGACTGAATTATCTTCTTGTAGATGTGTTTCCTACTGCCAGTAGTCAGGTTACTAGTTTTGCTTTGTCATTTAAACTTAGAAAGAAATATTTAAGTTCTTAATCATAGCCATGGCTTTATTTTGTTTCAACCTCTTTGCATCCAATATTCTTTTTATTTATTTTATTGTCATTTCGTTTTATTGTATTTTATGCTATGCTACATTATTATGACCTGTAGCTACAACAATAAACTTATTTACTTACAGTGACTCTTATGTGACTAATAAATTAACTTAGAAGAACCAGCGTGGGTGGTTTCACTGATAGTCACATAACAAATGAGTTTCGAATCTACAATAAGCCAAGTATATTGCATTTTCTTTTTCCTTTTTTTTATTAAACATTGAAAAGAAAATAATAAGCAATATTATAAAAAGGTAGAGAATAAAGCAGAATACAAGTAAATAAAGGGATCTAAGATGTCTAGGTTATTATAATTTTCTAGCATATCATTAATTAATTGTAAATAATTGAATATAACATATTGCTCAAGGATAAATATCAAGACCCATGGTCAACACAGTATGAATCACTAAAGAAAGCTATATAAACTGTAATAGATTGAGCCAAAACATATAATCTGTTCTGATTTAAGTATGCCATAAAATTGAATTATATATACATTGAAAAATCCAAATTTTGGAAGAGGTACAAATCCATATATTGAATGATTTCCAGTTTGAATTAAATTCTGTGTCAGATTTACAATACATATACTTCTTACTGAAAAGTCGATTGAATCTCTCTTTGAAAGAATGGTTAACCAAATTGTGGTGGCATGCTTTGATTTTGTATCTTAAAAGTAAATGTGACACAGAATTTAATTTAAACTGGAAACCATTCCTGGACTATAACTTAATACATGGATTTCTATCCACCCCAAATTTGGGGACTATGCATAGTATTTGATTGCTAAAATGGATAATTCATTTTCTAAACATTATTGAAATGTAATGAGTAAGTCAGATCTTTTTTCATATTTGGTGGCAATGCTGTAAAACTCAACAATTTTGGAAAATGATTCATACTAGAATGAATGAATTGGATCTCACCTGTGGCAGCCACTGCCAGCAACAATATCTTATATTTTCATAGTTTTGAGAATTCCATAAGGGGGGCCAATACAAGCTTGTGAATGGCATGCTAAAAGACTATACTGTATAGAGAAGGAAGGAAGGGTTTCTCAGTTAAAGAATATATCAAATTAAAAAGGTAAACCTGTAATCAAATTAAAAAGGTAAGTGTAAACTCATCTGACTGAATGCTCCTCCATTCAATGGAAAAAATTAAAAATCCCAGAGAGAAAAATAGACATCAAGGAGGTGGTCTTCCTCCTGACATGCCAGATTCTTCTGTGTGGGGCAGGCTTATTCTCTTCTCATTTGTTCAATATTTTTATATGCAGGAACACTCCATCAGGTAACTCCCAGCTTCCATCTAAAGGAGTTTATCCCAAAATTTCCACACTTCCCCCAGCATCTACCAGTTTAATTATTTGAGTAGAAAAAGTATTACTGAAAATAAGGATGCAATCCTATTTACCTACCTACCTACCTGCCTACCTTTCAAAGAGTCAATCCTACTGAATTGAATAGGAATTCTCATAAGTTACGTGTAAGCTTGCATTATTAGTCTGCTCTGCTTGCTACACTTTAAAAAGAAAGCAGACAGATCAGTAAAGACTTAGAAGACTGCTGTCCAAATCCAGATGGGAACAAACATATTAACAATTTCCCTTTCTGGTTCCAGGTAGAGAAGTAGGAGGCCAAAGCATCTACAAAAAGCAAGTGTCCTAGCTGTAGCATCTCCATTGTTTCCAACACTTTTCCTCCCAGTCAGCCATGCAGGGAATAAGATACAGAAACGAAGGGGGAGGAAAGAACACTCCGTGGCTCTGAATTAAAGATAGCTGGCTACCAGTGAAAATGGAGGGTGGTCAATAAACCATAGTTAGTTTCAGTTCGCTATGTCATTTACAGTCCTATGGATAGCATTGGACTAAATGTTCCACGTGCACATTTATCTATCTTGGCTTTCCTTCAAGAATGTCAGGGAGGGCCGTTATCTAGTTGATTTGGCCTGGTTCATAAGAAACACTTTTTTTTTTCCTAGCACAAGATGCCTGTCGACCTTTGGTGGGATGTGGTAGGCAGTCTGATTTAAGGGTGAAGGGACAGTGGCATAGCCTTATTGAAGGTGCCTAGCGATGCCAGCCCAAAAGTACTGGGACAAAGCATGAGGTAGGGCATCAACCTTCACTGCCCAGAGTGCTGATCAGGAGAGTAGGCAATCGCCCCCCTCATTTTGGAAGCCACTTCTGACTACATTGGTCCAGTCCAGCCCACCTCCTGCTATTGGATTTGCCCTGCCCCTTACCTGCACTGGAACCAATTATCCTCTAGTTGAAATCATACTTCTGATTTCAGGGCAACATCTGCTGTTACCTTGCCACCATTTTATCTTCAAAGCAATGCTGTAAAAGTAGGTTGGACTCAGGACAGCAATCTCTCTCTCTGTTTGCTTTCTCATTTTCATACATAGCCAGTATCACACAACACAACACTTTTTCCAAATCCAAAGCAGAAGTCGGGAGACACACAGTACAATGATCTTCTAATCCTTATGGTGATGTGGGTTTAATAATGGATCTAAAAACTACCAGCCTTCAATACAGAAATACAAGGCAGTGTTATTTATCCCATATTACTGAAGGAAAAGCCAAGGGGAAGAGAAAAGAGACAGAGTCAAAGATACCTTTGGCTTTTGCACATATATAGGACAGTACTCCTACACAGAAAACAGAAAAAGAAAGTAGGGAAATAAATGAACTTCTATGAGTAGACATTATGAGGTACAATTCAAGACTGGAATGCAAGATAGTCTCTGTCTTTTATCTTAAGGAGGGCTTGGGTGCATTCTAAAGGGTTCTTTCAGACAGTTAACAGATAGCCACTTGGGCAAAAAAAGGCTCTAAATGCTATTTGCAGTTTTGTTTTGGCCATTATTAATTTTTGTCCAGAACTAATCAAAAGCAAAACATGATGGAAGAAAGCCCATTCTGGCAGCAATCTAAGAGAGATACTGACATTCTCATTAAAGCAAGCTTCATTAACCAGCCTTGTCCTCAATACCAGTGCTGACTGATGACACGTTGACTCCTGCTAATTATCCTTTGCTTGCAAAATAAATTATAGGATTCTTCAGCATCACTTATGAAGGAAAGCTCTACCTCTTCAACACTGATCTTGTTTCTTTTTCTCACTAGCATCTGTCAAACAAAGGGTTGAAAAAAGAGATTTTATGACACCTCTGGTACATGTTGTTTTTTTTATTCAGAGATTCAGGCACGTTTTACAGGTTTACAACTTCAGCTGTTTGCTTTCTGAACAAAAAGCTTCACTCATGCACACATCCTCACAATTCAAAGTCCAGTTGGCCAGGGTAGGCTTGAGTTCCAGAAGAACTGGGGCAGAACGCCCACTACATACGGTGTCTTATTCTATCTGATGGCTCCAAAGGGCTATAGTTTCTGTATGTTCCATATCTTCCAAAAAGGAAGGCTTGATTAGTCCATCAAAGTTTGTTCAATCCTAACCTACGTTGGCACTTTTCTCATACCTCCTGGTATTTTTCCAACTGAATGGCATTGCCACATCCAGCACACATGGGGATTATGATATGTTTTGGGAACCATCTTTTGTTGAGAGACTAATATCTTCAAACTCTTCACTCTGCTAGTAGTTTTTCACATGTTGTGTGAGTTGAAATCTTTCTGAGCAAACCTTTCTGCCTTTTCAGCCTGCATCATTCATGCATGCATCATTTCAGAATGCATCATTCATGCATGTTAATTCACACAAAGATATGATGCAAAATTGTATGTCATTCCATCATGGTACAATATAATGCCTGACATTCTACGCTAGTGTCAAAATAAACATATTGATATATGGCCCATTCATTTACTGCTTATACATTTTAAAATATTCTAACATATCTACTGATTTATTTCTCTAACCATCTCTCTTCCCTTCCCCCTTTCAAAGTTTCTGAGCAGAAATCAATAAAAGGGACCACATATCTCTCACAACAGTCCAGTTTGTCATGCTCTGTAGACTCAAAAGCCTCATGCCTATCTGAGTGAGAGATAAATTTGCCACAGCAATAAATGCATTGGGAGGATAAACATAACATCAGTATTAATTTTAAAAAATAATAAAGATGTGAACTACCTGGAGAATGAATAGTTTTAGTGATATGCTAGAACCCCTAAAGATGGGTAATGAGTTCAGAAATGAATCCAACTAATTCAGAAAGGTCCAGTCTTATATTAGCCAACCAACAGGTCAACACTGAAAACAGGAAAAATGCAAAACAATAACATACATCAGTGTAATACTGCAACCACATCTCCTGCTAATGCTCTAACATTGATTTTTTTTGAACCCTGCAAGCATTCTGTCTTCTAGAACCATATTCTGCTCACAAGCCGAAAGCCGACTAACTCTAGTTAATAGTGAAGGAGAAAATGTTTAAAAATAAACATTGTATTTGCCAAAAGACTTAAGGCCAAAAAAGTCAAGAGATAAGCAGTCTTTCTTTTTCCCCTTTCTGAGCCAGATGTCTCATTCCTCTCTCCCTACTGGTCATTTGAATTAAACAATCTATTCCAAAAGTTATAAACATATTCAGTGTGTACATAACAGTCTGCAGTGACAGTAGTGGATTGGCTAGTATCCAGTCAATTATATATGAGGTGTACTGTGTATTTCCCTTCTTACAATAAGAGAAATAAAAAAATGTGTAGGTGGGATGGTGGCCATAACCATTATACTTCAGATAGTATGTACTGGGTACCAAAGTAATCAATGTTCACTTCCTAAAACATCTGAAACCTGTACTTATCAATGGCCAGGATGATTTCTCCTGTGCAAAATTAGAATCAAGAAATATTGCTATCTAATCTAAGAACAGGAAAACAATTCCAATTGGCCAGCCTGATGGAAGAACTGGAATGTCCCCTAATCTGCAAGAACAAAGAATATACATATTAACAGTCAGAAGCCTTTGAATCCAACTCAGAGGGGAAAAAAATCAGACTTTCAGAACTTAAATTAGAACAAACTGGAATAGAAGAACAACAGAAGTTTATGTTATATTTCTCAAGAATACAGTTGGATGCTGGAATGCTTAGTTTCTGGAATCATGGACCATCTCTATGACTTGCCTTCCTAATTTTTTTCAGCTTCTATTTATACACTGTTCATGAGATGGCTGGACTTTAACCTCTGGATATTTACAGACTATTGTCTGCTGATATTTCTTACTGATTGCAAACTGCATCAGGCATTAATTTTGAGCAAAATAGTACTATGTTGATGTACTATTTATCAAAATTATATTTTCCTATTTTTTGATGACTGATTCTTTTCCTGATCAAGATGCTGAAGATCACCCTATGAACCTTTTGAGGAACCTTTTGGACCCCAGAACTGAGCAATGGAAGGGGACAACCTGCAAAATTAAATCATGTTCATATTCATTCTTTATAAACAAACTGTGGTTTATTGTTATGTGAAACAGGAGCTCAAAGAAGTACATTTTCAATCAGAAGTCTCTTGCTTCTAACTGAGTGCCTGGCCTTACATTTCACTGCCTCTCTTTTAGTGCTGAATTTGGGCAGCTACTGTGGATAACTTAAACTATGTTTCACCAGGAGCATCTGCATGAAAGGTAAAATGTTAGGCAACACCACCATCTTTTGCAGGTGATGAGCTACAAGCACTGTTGCCACTGAAGTTATATTCTGTCCATGCTTGGGGACAAACTGCATTTTGACCTCATATGTTCAGGCTCATGAAGGACAAGAACTTAATTTAGTATAATCTTTTTACGTATCAATGCTTTTGTAAACCAAGAAAACAAATCAGTCTGCCGCCATAAAAGATATATAATATAAAAAATGGTCTTCATCCTTGGCACCTAGTATAGCAAATATATACCATATTTAATCTGTTACAAGATAATGTTCCCAACCAACCAAATGTGTAAAACAGCTAAAGGGTAGGTAGTGATGGATGAAAGTATTTATGGCAAAAATTATTTTTCACTTCCAATTCCACAGGTGTTTTTCCTGTGAAGCAGTCTTCAACTTTGCTTCAAATTTCATTTTAGGTGATAAACCACTCTAACGAACCACATTTTAGGACTGTAAGCTACCCTAAGCAATTTCACTATTCTCAGAATTTGACTTCATGTAAAATAGCTCAGATGGTCTGCCTGAGAAAGAGCTTCCATATTTCTATAGGTAAATGAGCAGATACTTTATTACACAGTAACATTCTTACCTTGATAACAGGGCAAAATATGATATTATTTTATTTAGATTTAAAGGCAAAATGGATACTCACCATTACAGAGATGTGAAGGATCCGTAGTTCTTCTTCTGCTGATTCACTCTGGGGTTCTTCTGTGGGTTCTAAACCAGGTGAGACGGGAGTGCCATCTTGATGGTGGATATGGAAGAGCAAGGTGCCATTTTCCAGCCACTGCTGCCTCCAGCGCACCAATGGGATATCTTCTGTATTGCCTGAAATCTCTGTGGACAAGAGAAGACAATAAATGCAAGCTAAAGTTTCTCTCATTAACTCAAGCCAGCAGAGTTATTAGTCAGGGACAATGGGAAGTGTAGGCTAGAACTTCTAGAGGGTACCAGGTTGGCTCCTTAAAACTAAAACAGTATTCTCCAACTAATATTCTTGGATTGATACCCCTTTTTTTCAGCCCTCAGAGCCTCCTTCTCCAACTCTATCACTTAAATTTGGCAACAAAGGCCAAAAGCTAGCATAAGATTTATGGAAGCAAGAAAAAAAATGGTGCATTCAGATGGGTTTAATACACTTACTATCTTTTCTTTAAAAAACAAAAACAAAACTCAACATCTCCAAAGAGCGAAAAAGAGGAAGAAACCTTTTCCAGTGATGGCATCTCATCTGTGATGGAATGTATCTACGAAGGGGGAGGTGGTGTGGTAGAATGCAGCAGAGACCCAGATTCTCAGGAAGGAGGGAGTGCATTTTGGGAAGGAAAAGGGTGAGCCAAGAGGCAGAACAGTCCAGAGCAGGAGCACAGGAAGAAGAAGAGACTTAAGACAGCCACTCCCTAGATTCTCCCAGAGTATATCTATTAGGTTACATAGTACAGATTTAGTCTGGCAAGATTCTGTCTATATGGTGTAAGTGATAAAGAAATGAACTTGGCTGGATTGTTTCCCTGTTGTTCTTGGGCTGGGCCTGACACATCACTACAACATGCAAATGTTTTTTCATGTTTTAAATTTTAAATGAGGCAGCATATAAATTAATAAAATAATCCCTATGGCCCTTGGAAACTGATTAAAGCAGAATTGTGATCCCACCCACAGAACAGTTATACAACCCTGATTTAAAGGAATAAACACAGCTGACTCCAGTTCTGAAGTTTAAAGAGGAAAATGAACATACAAAATGGCAGATATATATATAGGAAGTCAAATCTAATCTGCTTTGGAGATCAAAGCAGTGATTTACCTATGCCAAGACTTTCTTAGCACCAGCTTGTTGCATGATGATGTCATAAGAAAGCATAACCTGTTTATAATCAACAGTTTGCACTTAAAGTCAGGTCTTAATTTTGGCTGGCAACTGAATGGAAACCATTCACTTAAATTCTGGTCAATGAAAGGTTTTCCTAGAGGTTATTTGTGTCATAGCCAGTCTTTGCACCCCTCTACCCAGCAAATCATATCAACCATAACACAGGCCCACGTGCACACATTCACTCCCTCCTGCCATCTGTTTTGCTGCTTTGTTAAGGTTTTTCCTCTTCAGGTTTCCGTCCATGAGCTGCTAGCAAAGGATGAGTTTCTTGCAGGGATGTAGATGTCTCACTTTTGCCTTCGTGGTGTCCTAAACTGAGAGTATGAGGGACATCAAGCAAACCTTTAAGCCAGTGTGTCAGTTCAACTAGGGAGATCAGTCACTTCTTTTCCACTTCATCCATGTGTGCTCTTATTCTATATGCCACACTGGAACTACATGTGGCAGCTTGGTACGTGCATGTGCTGCTTCACTGATTCATCTTATGGTTATCCGGTTGTCTTAACAAGTCTCCCTAACTTGAACAAAGGTGTAAAGACCTTTGTTCTTATCCTAATTTAAACTAATGCTCCAGTTGCTTATTGTTATTGTTATTGATCTAAGTCTCAGATCTCTGATTAAGACTTTTTAAAAAGACTGGAAGCCTTATATGGACTTTTTGCTGAAAGAAGAAAAGACAGAACTGATGATTTATGGATTTGGGGACTAGAAAGGGTTAGAAGGCATAAGATGGGAATTATTCAATAGAAAGAATGGCTGAAGTCAAAATCCTATGTTTCCTTTCTTTTTTTCACTTTTCTTTTTTCTAATTCTTACCTTTTTTTCTTTTTCTTATTTTTTTCTTTTTTATACTTTTATTGTATTCTAAGTATATAAAGCCTCAGATCTCTGGTGAGGATAGACTCCTTGCAACCTCTCTGAACTCTGAAATGTTATCAGATTTGCAGTTTCAAAATGTTACTTCTGAAATACATTTCTTTTTCCCTGATGCAATAGCTCCCCAATCTTCTTTCCACATTGATTCAGCTGCCATTATTACTAAAGCAATATTTGCAGGATTAGAAAACAAACCTTAAACATGCCCACGATTTTTAAAAGGAAAAGTGAACTATAAGAAAGCCAGCATGTTTACATATGTTCTTACCCAGGGGCACATTAAATTTTGTCTAAATTCAGCTAGAGAAGCTGAAGAGCCAACTCACAATGACACTAATTTAATAAATGAGGTACGTGACCGGAATGTTGGATTTTCTTATAGGGCTAACTCCAGGCCAAAAAAAGTACATGGAGTTACTGGATGTTTAAAATAACTGTTTAAAGCCATTGGGTATAATCTTACCTTCATAAAAATTCCCTTTGGGTTCTATTATATAAACTTATCCTGCTTTCTGTTATCGGTTTCCTCTACGTGGACATAGCGTCATTCATTTCAGCATTTAGTGACTCAGAAGAGCTCTAGATCTTTTCACATCTCCAGTGCCTTGGCTCAAAATAGGCCACTTCTAGCAAAAGTAGAACCATACAGAAGAACTAAATGTAGCTACAAAAGGGGATGGATAGTGCTCCATAAGACAGGGGAGAGCCCTCTTTTCACATGAACGGCACTGTTGATCACAATATGCTGAGAAAAATAGCAGTACTCCAAATGAAAAGGACATTAATGGGGTTCAACGGAAAGGCCACGGCAAGCTTTTCATGAGTTATTCCGTGCCCCCTTCTCTTTGAGGATTGCACTTAAGTGTGTGCTCCATCAATATTATTTTTGCCTCATTCCTCTCCATCATGTCTTTCTCAGATGATCATCACAGTTAGCATCTGTCACCATTATCATCCCACACCATTTGGGTGCTTGAGAAAGTCAACCTACAATAGATGCTAAGGGCACTGGTCACATCTGATGCTACCATACGCTGCATACTGAAAGGTAACAAATGTTTTCCCTTACAGTTATTAACCCCTGGCTCCAGATGGCTGTTTTTTAATCTATTTGTTAGAAGTTAATGCCAGTGTTAATGACTTCCCATCTAAGGCCTTAATGGAAGTCACTTGGGGGAATCAGCCTTACCATCAATATCTTTCAAACTTTGAACTTGAAAGCTGTGCTTTCCAGTTTTTCCCTCCCTGGCCCTAAATATGCCACCCCATCATATAGATTCATGAGCTGTATCCTTAAAAAGACATCATTAACAAATAATTTAGCATACCAAGGACATATAGCCCTAGTTCTTTTTAAAGATGATACAAACAGGCAGTTCTTTTTTGGAGACGCTTCAATAAAGGTCATTCCTGCTGTAAAACTAACAAGGAGTGACTATTGAAGGGCTTCTATATCTGCAGGCCTTAATCACTTCACTAGCACAGGCAAGCAACCCTACTGAGATAATATAAGGTGGCTACCACGATATAGCATAGATCCAGTTTAGGTAGATCTGAGTCATGAACAAAATCCAGTGCAAAGGAACTTGATACTGATCCCAGTATTGACGATATTTTTATGGAAAAAGGAGCAGTTTCAACACAGTAAAGCTTTATATGTGAGTAATATGAAATGTTGCTGAATTTCTAATGTTCATTCAACAAGGTTGGGACAGTTAAAGCAAAACTGTGCGTGTGAGAGAAAATCAGATAGAATTTTGAATTTGGCAAACTTTTGGATGCTACATTTGACAGTAGTTGAGTTCTCTTTTTAAACTTAAATTTTGGAATAGCTTGCCTCCAAGTATTTGAATGACCACTTCCCTCCTGGCTTTGAGAAAAATCCATAAAAACGTGGCTGTTTCATCAATTATGACTGATCCCTCTGAAGAAGAAAGGTGTCTTAATTTGGGGGCATTGATTGTTATAGTCCAATTGTTTACATATTTTTGTATGGATTGTTGGATTGCTATTGTATATGTTACTTTTTTTAACCTGAGTTGGCAAAACAGGAATTGTACAGCATTCAAAGTCAGTATTAAGTGGAGTGGCGTAAAAGCTTTGTAAAATGGATAAAATAAATATCTGGGAGGCAACAGGGTGAGAATGCAAATTCTATCTTTTGTTTATGACTGTTAAACACTGATCTGCTGCATTCAAATTTTCATATGATACAGGGTTCTTTATTTGTTTTGCTTTTTTCCTGTTTCAAATTTGAAAGTACAATTCAAGTCCTAGAAATCCCAACAGGAGAGTTCTCCTGTTAAAAGTACTTAAGACAAAAAGCACAATGTTTATATTGTCAGTTATTTTTAACAATATCTAAATAGAAATATTATTGTATTTAAATATACATAAAACAGTTATCTTTGTAGTTCATACAATAAAACCACCATGAACTGAATTAACTCTTAGAATGAATGGGGATGCCATTCAAATGGGTCCTCAGCTGCAGCTGACTGATCAGCAAACACACCTCTTCAGGTGAGCAGTAGGAAGATGAGATGCAGCTATTAGCCTCCTTTGAATATCAAATGAGACATTGCACATATGGGCCTTCTATGTTCCTTTTAAAAAATAAATGCAACCATAGCACACAGCCAGTGCAACTGGAGGCAGAGCTAGTATAATGAAATGCCTTGTTCTTTCTTCTTTGGAAGCTTTTCAGTCCTTGGGGCAAAAGATATGACAGACCAATCTTTGTGCAGGTGAATGAAAAACTAGCAATGAGGAAGCATTTTAAGCAGAAAAACACCCAAAGCCAAAACATTTGAATCATTCTTACAGTCCAATCATGTTAGTTAAATCATACTGCACTTTCTTCTCATTATCAAGGGAGCATGGGATGCGATTTCCAGGGCCACCTTAATTGCACAAGTCAACCTATGCAGAAACAATGTCTGTTCAAGGCTGACCATCAAGGCAATGGCCATTCCCTCTTGGCAAGGCATCTGAATATATTTAAGAAATCTAGGTAAAATGTGCATTTGGGGTAGAGGGAGAGGATGCATTATAAAGATGAGGTGGACTGAAGACTAATTTCTTTAAGTGCTTATTACAGCAAAGAGGACAAAGAGAATTTTTGCAAATTCAGTTGTGGTGCAGGGAACAAAGAAAGCTGGTTGTTCATCATCTGTTCATCATACAGAATGTGAGTATATTCATAACTGAAGGATGGTGTTTGATCCAGCATTTGATCATCCTCTATAAGCAGCAGAGCAACACAAAAGAATATGCTCCTACACCCATCTTTGATTCTTTCCCTATTTTTAAAAAAGCTTCTAGCTCTCATGATTATGGATATATCTAAATACATGCAAGCATATATAGAAAAAGATTTCGGAGTTTAGGAGTCTGTATACCTACATCGTCTTCTTCTGGGGTATTTTTAAATTTTCCAGTCTAGCTATCAGTTATGGAATTCCATGGTGGTTTCCCACTCGAGAATTAACCAGGTTGGCCCCTCCTTAGTTTCAAAATCAAAGCAATAACTGCCACCGTGCATCAATCATTGAGATTGTACAATATTCTTTCAGAAAAGAGGGGATGGAAACTTAAGCTGTCATGGGCACTGAGACATATTTAAAATTGAAAATCTATCAAACTTCTTAGTTAATGGAACATGGCAACAATATTCTAGCTTGCACAGTATCACATGAATATGCTTGGAATAAATGAGGCTTTTGTTGAGCTTTTGGCATACTGGCCTAAACAGACCAATACTATCTTTACTGTTAACAGGGAATACTGAATGAGGGATAAGTATGACTAAGAGTAGTGGCCTAGTTACTCTTTCCTTTCCTTACTAAAAGGCATTACATGAAAGTTTTGATTGACCATGATGAACAGCAGAGACTAATATCAGCCCATCTGGTGATCAACAAGGCATATGGAAGATTGTAACGTGGACCAGGAAAGGAGTAAATGGTAAAGAACCTGTATTAATGAAAGAAGTGAAAGAAAGAAGACTTGATATGTCTCTGTGGATCTAAGAGAAAAGGGAAGGCTGAATGAAGGTATGATCTTGTGGAGTGTAATTGATAAATAAATGCCAGAAGGCAAAGGCGTAGAGTTAATTATGAATGAAAGAACTAAAATGTATGTCAGAAAGTATGAACTGGTGTCATGTGGCTTGCTGAGAGTGTATATGAAAGTAGGACATACTGAATGAATGAAACCCAGAGGAAAATATTCTGTTGGAGATAACAAATGGGGAGGAACTGGCAAAAGAATGGAAAAAGTAACTGGGCCATTTAGAGATCCAAGAATGAATAAGAATGGTGGTTCTTTGGCAAATATCTGCTTAAAAGAGATGTCTGTGTTTTGAATACATGATTTAAGCATATCAGTTCATGAGGAAACATAGAAAAGGAATGGGTTAAAAGCTTGATTGTAAGACTGAGAGACTTTGTGAATGATACAAGGATAATGAGAGGTCCTGAATGTGAGACACAGTAGGTGTAATAGTATCAAGGATGGATCTTAGGAAAAAAAAGACTATGGAAGGAAAAAAAAAAAGTAAACCAGAATAAAAAAGAAAACATGAGGCCTGTATGAAATAAAAGTATCAGAAGATAGATTAATCTCCCAAGAGAAAGAATGGAAAGTAGATCCAATGGAAAGGAAGCAGGATACTGTAGAGAGTAATGAAGATGTCCCTGACAGAGATATGCAGGAACCAGTACCTAGGCAAAAGTAACATTATGGAGGTATGGAAGCTGCTTAGAACAGAGTAAAACAACATATTACAGAATGCCACAGAAGTGCATAGAGTTATGCTAATGGGAAGTATGAAAAAGGATGTTTGGAGGAACATTGAAGTGAAAGAAATTGTGGATTAGAGAGAATGCATGTAAGAAAATCATTGCCTCAAAAATGAGGATGAAAGAAAGATAATATATAATGTGTATACAGAGAAAAGGCAATTGCAAAGAAAGTAGTCAAAGAGAGTAAGGAATGGTTACTATTAAAAAATATTTTTAAAAATATTGGGACTGGGTGAAGAGGGCTAAATAAAGAGTTCCGGCCGAGTGAATAAAATTTAAAATAAAAATGCTGAAACAATTTGGGAAGAAACTGACGTGAAGTAATGTTGGAAGGAATATTTTAGAGATTTCCATGAGAATGCTGATGATCTATCAGTAGAACTGAAATGGATGCTATAAATATTAGTATCAAATAATTCATAAATTCTGTGAGAATGCTGGAAAATGGTAAGCCTGCAATTATAGACAGTGTAACTGGAGAAATGTTAAAACACAGATGCGGTTTACTTAGGAGAGAGCTTTCTGACTTGTTTAACATGTGTGCAAAGTCTGCATTTGAACTGAGTGCAACTTTATATTGTGTATAAGGTGTAGTAGACAAGATTTTTGCTCTTCCGCAGCCTACTGAGAAATGTATGAATGTTAGAAAATTGCATGTTGTCTGACTTAGAGAAATTAGATAATAAAGTGAATAAACTTGAATTATAAAATCCATCAATATTTTATTATGGTCACAGACCAGAATTACAAATAAAATACACATTTGTACAAATACAAATAAAAATGCATTAAAATGAAATAAAACAAAACATGATAATATTAATGGTGGGATCATCAGTGGGCAATCAAAGTCTGCCTAATTTTATAGACAGTATAGTAAAATTTAGCTACGTTCAAAGAAACTGAATCATACTGATCAGATAGCAACAACTGTACATAAAAAAGATTGAATTATAGAATGTGTTGTGTAACATCCGAAGGTTCATTGCTGAATGTGGTAAGAATGGTATATGATGGAAGTAACGCTTCTGAGAGCCTATGAGTTTGTGAGAGCCAGTGTAGCAGTTGAGCAGTGCGGAGGGCAGGATGAGATTTGGGGTGGAATTTTATGCTTAGAAATGGTTTTGGATACACTTTTGCGGAACGGCCAATTTTGGCTCCCCGGTGTAGCAGTTAAGATACCAGGCTAGAAACTGGGAGACCATGAGTTCTAGTCCCGCCTTAGCCATGAAGCCAGCTGGGTGATCTTGGGCCAGTCACTCTCTCTCAGCCCTAGGAAGAAGGCAAGGGCAAACCACTTCTGAAAAACCTTGCCAAGAATGCTGCAGAGACTAGTTCAGGCAGTTGCCAGAAGTCAACACTGACTTGAAGGCACCAAAAAAAAAAAAAAAAGCTTGTGAAGGAATAAATGGAATACTTACCAAATGGTTCTACTTTGAGCAGGGAGTAAGACAAGGATGTGTGATCTTCCCTTGGTTTTTTAAATAAATGAATGGATTAATGCATCACAATGATATTGATATTAAAGGTGTGTTGGCTAGGGATGTGAATGTTAATGTATGCAGATGAAGCCATACTGTTGGCTAAGATTCCAAATGATTTGCAGTGAACATTAGACAGATAAAATAATGCAAAAGTACCTATCTGAAAACTATGGCATCAAAGGCCAAGGGATTTGGATTTAATAAGGAATATGGGTAAGACAAAGTTTGTTAGAAGTATGGAAAATATGTATTGTCGAAGGCTTTCACGGCCGGCATACGATGGCTGGTGTGGGTCTTCCGGGCTGTGTGGCCGTGTTCTGGAAGTTTTGTTTCCTAACGTTTCGCCAGCACCTGTGACCGGCATCTTCAGTGTGCAGGAGCACAGACAGGAGCAGTTCTCTCTGCCCAGCACAGAGAGAACTGCTCCTGTCTGTGCTCCTGCACTCTGAAGATGCCGGTCACAGATGCTGGCGAAACGTTAGGAAACAAAACTTCAAGAACACGGCCACACAGCCCGGAAGACCCACACCAGCCATCCTATGGAAAATATGTTTATCAAGTAATAAGTCCAGCAATTTCATCACTAGTCTTTCCCCTAAACACTTTTTATGCTGGAGATAACTATAGCAAGAAAAGTGCAATTACATATGCAGATTTGGTCCATTCAGATTCCATGAATAGACTAAAGACACAGCAAGATTAATTTGATGAAGGCCGATGTACTTACAAATTATTGAAAGAATAAAAACTGATCTCAGAAATGAAGGAGGGTTTCTAAGAAAAATGACAGAATTGGAAATACTTACAAAGAATCAACACCATGCATTAGGGCATACATACAAACTGTTACTTCAATATGACATAGAGACAGAACAAATAAAAAAATTGTATGATAAAATGGATGCAAAACTTCAAAGAAATAATCACAATACAACAACTATGGAACAGCAGAAGAACTATGGAACAAGTCAATAAAATTCACTCCAAGTTACAGTTTAAGAGAAAACTGGTACAAAATGTTTTATAGATGGTATAAAATTCTGTCAATAATTGCAAAGATAGACAAATCATAGTAATAAATGCTGGAAATGCCATGATATGGAAGGAATATGTGGTGGTCATGAAAATTTGTATTTTCAAAGGCAGTGGAAAGAAATACATAGAAATATTCAGAAAATTTTAGAAACTAAATTTGAATTAAAACCACATTTTTTTAAAAAATAGGCATAACTGCAGGACATATCAACAAAAATAACACTTTGATGGCCACGAGGATAAATCTAGCACAAGACTGGAAAAGAGATATGTTATTGACAATATCAAATTGGGAACTTAAACTTGGAGAATACGCAGCAATGGCAAAATTAACAATATATATTCACCTCAGAAATGTGACTAAATTCAAGCAAGAATGGCTTCCATATATATCATATATTAGGCAGCAAGGCGAACTGAAACATTTAGAGCAGGTTTGCAGAGCATGCAGCCCACCAAGATTTTTAAAAAGTCAATATATTTGCCACTGCTGCCACCACCACGAAAGACATGTTGCCAAGTACCTCCAACATCCTTCAGGCCTTGCACCACTCCAGCAGGACCACCATTCTGTTAGCTGCCAAAGATCTCATTGGGGCGCCAAGCATTCCCTTGTGGCCCTTGAGGATTTTTAGTTTAACAACGTGGACCTTTCCCCTTTACAAGCTGTAATAGAGTATGGTTTTTAAGGGGTAAAAGAAGTTTTTGAAGTTCTTGAAGTTAGAAATGCATGACAATTTTAAATGTTTATAAATATTATATAACAATTAGTATACAATGAAAGGGAAGTTAGAAATGAGAAATCTACTTAATGTTTTTAGTAGAGTTTCTTTTTTCTTTTTCTGTTAGGTGATTTGTTTTTAAATAATAAAACAGTGATAATGGCATGTAGCTCAGAGATTAAAAAGACCTTTAAAATCCTTTTCCTTTTTGTTAAAAATAATGTATTCTGCTTTTTATGGTTAATCCTTCATTAACAATATACTGAGCCCAAGCTGTCAGCCCTACAAGTAGACCAGACCAAGAAACAGGTGCCATATAGGGCTAAAACTACTTTCATCAGAATAGCTGTATTAACATAATCTTGCAAGTCTAAATGTGCTTCCTCGCCTGCTTTTATCTTCTTGAGAATTAGGGGATTGGCTGTCTGAGATGTTTCCATAAAATGCTTTCTTCATATCAGCTTAAGCCACATTTATCTGTTCCTTACCTTGATGAGAATCTTCCCTCTCTCCATTAAAGTCATCTTCAATATTCTCTACACCAGGGGTTCCTAATTTTTTTGCCATCACACCTCCCTTTAGTGCAATCTTAATGTACACACCTCCCCTAAAAATCCAAACACCCAAATGAACACAAAGGAACAATGAAAAATGAAAAGAATATGATGAAACTTTGGAAAAGTTGGATTTATTGTAACAGTGTAACTAAAGGGTTCTTCACACCTCCCCTAGACTCTGTCTGCACCTCCCCAAGGGAGGTACATATCCTGCTCTACACCACCTGCATAGTTTTTGCAATTTCTCTGTCTACTTACTGATATCATTTTTTCTTTCTTCTTTGCTTCTCTGTGTGTGTGTGTATGTGTGTATACACACACACACACACACACACACACATATATATATATATATATATATATATATATATGAGAGAGAAACACCCCCCACACACTCATACTCCCCCCACACCCGTACATACATACGATTGATAAAAATAAAAAAATGAAAAAATGAAAATGGGACAAATGATTGAAATTATACAGAAATGGTGAAAAACTAGAACCAGAAAGTGAATTCATACATGTTGGGAGAATGTGTACTAAAGATGGGGAAATGTGTGGATAAATTTTTAAGATATATAACTGCTGAGAGAAGGGTAGAAAGAAGCATATGGTCCATTCACTGAAAGAAGGGAATAAGTCTATACAAGAATGTGCTTCTGCCCACTTTGGAAATAAGATTTGGGTATGCTAAGAGAAGAGCCAGTTTGGTGTAGTGGCGAAGGCACAAGGCTAGAAACCAGGAGACCGTGAGTTCTAGTCCCACCTTAGGCACAAAGCCAGCTGGGTGACCTTAGGCCAGTCCCTCTTTCTCACTTCCAAAAAACTTTGCCAAGAAAACTGCAGGGACTAATCCAGGCAGCCACCAGGAGCCAACCCTGACTTAAGACAGCAGAAAAAAAAAATGCTAGGAGAAACATAAAAGCTGAATGCAGTGGGAATGAGTTGCTTAAAAAGCATGGATGGAACAATGAGACATAGGTTTAAGAATGAATGGGTAATGAACTAATATGGATTGAATGCAAACACAAGTGAACAGTATGAAAACAATACATTAAAGTGATTTGGTCACTGACAATGAATACTGAAGATCAAATCATAAAATAAATATATGACAAGATGAATAGGTTGTAGGCAAGACCACTAAAAGGACAGTTGGGTGGAATTGATGAGATCCCAGAGAGCAGAGCTGAGAATTTGAAAGAATAAAAGACAGTATAAAAATCAGTGTAAGGATATGGTGTAAGGAAGGATGTCTTGCAAGGACAGAAAATTGTGGAATGGGATAGTGAATGGTGTTGTCATAAATTAGATTTAGATTTCAGTGGTATTCCTCTTATTTCACAACTTTATTTTGCTTACTGCTTTTTGCTCTTTTCTGTTCTTTGCATAATTTTACTTACCCCAAAAGGGAATAGCATGATAGGTGTGTATGTATGTAATCTTTACAATTCAAATTTTGTTCATGCAGTCTCAAAACTTGATTTGATAACACTATTCCATAACTTTCAGGATGAATTATCCTCCAAAGGGCATTTATAGTATTCAGTTAAAGAATTTAAAATCACACAACAAAAAAGCAATAAGAATTTATGGAGAAAAGATTAAAGTATTAAAACAGTACATACATTAATAACTTAGATAACAGATCATGTAAAAACAGTGGTACCAGGTAAAATAAGACAGGATCACAAATTATCCAGAAGCCACCAGAATTAAAATGTGTTATGGTCTAACTGCAAGCCAAGTAAGCTTAACCTTCTTTCTTGGAAGAATATCAAAGGAATGTGGGGCCACTACAGAAAGGCACTGCCCACTAACACAACAGTTCTTGTTAATGGTCCATAGAAGATAATTTCATATGCTAGTCTTCAGGCAAATTCATTACAAAGAAGCTCAACAGAGTAGGTTGTTGTTTTTTATTTTACTAGCATGACAAATTAAAAGAAAGAAATGAAAAAAGATGCGTCTGACTACAGCTCATTAATTTATCTTTCCTGAAGGGAGGGGGGAAGAAACTGTCAGAGTCCACTGACCGCATTGCTCAGAAACTAATCAGTGCAAGGGAGTTTGGGGTCTAATCAAGCCTGTTCCAGAGTTTCAGGAATTGGCTGAAGTCATAAATCTGCCCATGGCTCAAAGAAATGGAGGCAATTAAGCCTGCAGGTATGTATAATTGTCAAATTGATGATCTATATAAATCAGCAAAGTCTTGAACATGGCAGGCTTCGTACACCAGGGAAACAGGCTCCTTTCAAGAGCCTCTGAAGCAGCAGGAGGTCACTTGCCTATGGAAAGCAAAGCACTGAAAGAAATCCATGTCACCTTCACTCAGCTGCCGCCTTCTGCGTTCGCTGTAAATCACTCTTTGAAGCAGCGTGTAATGTCAGAATTTCAGAGAACGGGCAGAAAAGATGACAGATGTATTTCTTAGCCCTTATGCTTAAGACCTGCTCTGAATAGTTCTGATTCCCAGTTTACAACCAAGAACCACCTATTTGTTGTGGTGGATAAGCAATAAACGGCAAGTCTGAAATTATAATCCCCGGTTTTGTGGGGGGAAAGCATGCTGACATGATGCCTAATCAAACCAGTTATACACATTGTACACAACAGTAGTTCAGTTTTGTATTATAGAGTATATTCTGGTGTGAGCAAAGTCCCCCCCCCCCCCCCCCCGAAGGTAGCTGCATCTTCCAGAAAACTCAGATGGAGTTTTCAAGGCCTTCAAAGGCCTCTTCTGGTTGCCTATATATACAGGTGCAGGCTTCAGCACTAGGGGAATTGTCTACACGTGTACACACAAAGACAGGCAACTGGGAGAAGCTTTTGAATCAGCCTTGCTGAGCTTTTTGGAGAATGAAGCAACTTCAGCATTTGGAAGGGGTATTTGATTATGTCAGTGCATTTTGAAAAGTGCTTTTGGGAGTGCTTTGCATAAACCTATTGCATTATTCTGTTCAGAGAAATCTGTGATTTTCAATGGGCTACATGTTCGATAGTTAAGCCAGCAATGGTGTGAAATGCTGAAATGGATCTGAAAGTAAGTATACTTGTGTGAAAACATGTTTTAATACACAGACATTCAGTAATGGATGGACTCTATCTGCATTAATCTGCATTTTTAAAAAATCTTCAAAAAAGGGCATTATATCTGAACACATTTTCTCACAATACATATATTCCACAATATACCTTTCACTTAGCATTATATCCTAGATATATCCTTACAAGTAAACATTAAACTACATCAAAAATTCAGGGAAGTGCACAAATTAAAATATAACAGTATTTTTCTAATATGTGTATTAGTTAAAATATAAAACGGCAGTGTGTTTAAAAATATAGACTAAAAAGATTCCCTCAAGTATTCTTACTTTCAAAGTAAAATGATCTTTGAAACGAAAGGAATAGCTTTTTCATACCCCTATTACATTCTTGTTTCAAAACTCCCTTTAAGCTTCTGTTCTTTTACCTCATATTCTGAAGCCAGGACATAATACCTCATATTATGTCTGGAAGTGATACCTGCATTTAAACATTTTTACAGGAAGGATGAGTGAACACAAAAACATTAATAGCCCACATTAAATGTTATAGCTCACCTTTACATAAGCACGTAGTCACAGGACCATTTGTGAAGTATCTGACATAAGCTACTCATTGAGAATAAATTAGTGTTTGCCCTGGAGATGTGGGAAACTGGCAATTTGCAAGTCTGCATGAATGTCAGAGAAGCAGCAGAGAATAGTTGAACACAGGCGATGGCTGCATGCATTTGGCTTAAAGGCTCTCTCCTCTGCATAAGACCCTGGAAACCATTGCTACTGAAGCAGGTGGAACAAAAGAGATGGGCAGTGGTCTAAATAAGTACAGGTAGTCCTTGCTTATACAACCACAATTGGGACTGGCAACTCCATCACTAAGCGACGCAGTCATAAAGCAAAACATTGTGTGACTGCAACTTGTGATTTTACTGCCAGCTTCTCCATTGACTCTACTTGTCAGAAGCTGGCTGCGAAATGTGCAAACGGCAATCACGTGACCATGGGATGCTGAGACAGCCGTAAATGCTTACCAGTTGCAAAACACCCAAAGCTTGATCATGTGACCACAGGGATGCTGCAACAGTTGTAAGTGCAAGGACTGGTTGTAAAGTTACTTTTTCAGTGCCACTGTAACTTCAAATGGTCGCTAAACAAGGCAGTTGTTAAGAGAGGACTACCTGTATAAAGCATTGCTAAGCACGATGGTAGTTATAAAATTTGGAATGGTATAAAGAGAAAATCTTTCTCTTCCATAATTCATTTATTTATCATATTTGTATACAATATAATCCTAGCAAAGCCAGCCTGAAAAGTTGTTTCACAATGCTGAAACTTCCAGACACCCAGTGAAAATAACTGGCAATAGGTTATAACAATACCTTAGGCCATTTTTTAAATTTAATGGTTTTACATCTACTTCTAAAAGATTCTGCCTGCCTGTTCTCACAAAAGAAAGATTTGTTCAAGGGTACATAAACTCCTTTACTTACAGGAAATTATGCTTATTGTGTATTGCAACTTTATTCTGGCATGAAAACCATCAGCTGATCAAATCTTGGCTTGAAACCCATTGCTCTTGCTTGACACTCTCTAGAATTAGTTGTGGTTACTAAAGCTGAATTCAGACTATAACCAACATTGGCAGTGGCCACAAGAGTTAGAAATTCTGGGTGTTGCAGTACCAGTGCACTTCAAAGGTACCAGATTGAGGGTAGCCAGCATGAACCTGCCATTTCTCTAGCATCTCTAGTCAGGAAGTTTACCAATTAACTGATTTTTGTGGCACATTACATCTATGCTACAGTAGGCCATAACAAAGTACAGAGGCCATTCTCCTTTACAGCTGAAAAGAGTATCCTGAATTCCTTATTTGCCAACTAGTTTTTAACTGAAATGTGCAGCTGGTTTTATCCCACAGAATTGCATCTAAATTAAAGCTACCATATTTTTCCGACTATAAGACAATACTTTTTTCTAAAATCCTTACCCTAAAAACTGAAGGGCATCTTATTCAAGGAAGTCAGCTGAGAATCACGGTTGCAAAACTGCCAAACTTTGTTTCTGCAGAGAGGCTTCTTCCTATTGCTAGCCTCCAATCACAAGTGAAATAGCTTGTCTCCCAAACAGACTTCCTCCAATCACGAGCCTGATGTAACTGACAAACCAATTAGAGGAAGGCTGATTGCAGAGACAAGCTATCTGCAGTTTCACTCGTGCTTGAATGTAATCAGTTAAGCAAAAGAGCCTGGAAATAGAGCTGCAGAGAGACGGTTTGGACCTCCTCCCACCGAGTGTATCAGGTAAATGTTAACTAATTACTAAATAAAAATGTGTTCTGCACTATCTTTAAAATACTGATTTTTTAATTTTGGGCTGGAAAAGTGGGGGGCATCTTGTACATAGGGGCATCTTATTGACGGAAAAATATGGTACCTTACCTGGGCTGCAACAATCTAAATGACCCGTAGATGGCAACAGAGTTTCTGTATTACTTTCACTGAGTGGTAGAATGTATTTTTGCAACCCAAATATGGCAGCCTTGTCTAAATAGTGCTTCTATCCTCCCAGGCTTTATATAGGACCTGACAATTTGTAAGTTTCTCCAATTCCAAGTCTGACAAAATGAATTCTTGACTTGTTTTAAACCATAAATTGGCTTGTTTCATTTAATGTGTTGTGTGGACCAGCTATTTTGGTTTGTTAGTGTTGGTACATGGTTTAGGATGCTGTAGGATCCCAGGTAATGGTGGTTATTTATAAAGCACTATATCAAGTAAGCAAACTATTGCTTAGCTTAGCGAGATACGTGAATCCATTCAAAGAAGCACCATGTCTGGTTTAACATTCAACAGTGTTTGCATGCCAGCCCCAATATATCTAGTCAATACTTGAAATCTCTTTCTAGTATCCAGCCTACACACTTTAAAATGCAGCGCATATTAAAAGTCCTAGCTGCCCACACCAGATGTATTGTAGATATGCAGTAGCATCCAACATATTTTTCCTTATCAGGGTGAACCCTGAAGCAAATTCATAAGCTACATTCAGACATTTGGGTGACCAACATGAGCTCCCAAGTGCACACTACAAGATTACCATTATTTTGTGAGCATATTTCCCCTTTCTGTTTCACTTTTTACTTCCCCAGTCTAGCCTACAGTTCTGGAATTCCCTGATCTCCCATTCAGGTACTGACCAGGATTGATTCTGCTTAGCTTCCTAGCCCAGACAAGGGAGGCTATTATAAACAGATACATCCACTTGTCCTATATACACTTGTGCACTTGTCCTATATACCTATGACAAACTCAGACAGATGAAAATATTGTTCACGTATATTGATATACAGCATCAGGCTAGAAACTGCTAGTCCCACCGTAGGCACGAAGCCAGCTGGGTGACCTTGGGCCAGTCACTCTCTCTCAGCCCTAGGAAGGAGGCAATGGCAAACTACTTCTGAAAAACCTTGCCAAGAAATCTGCAGGGGATTGTCCAGGCAGTCGCCAGGTATCAACACTGACTCAAAGGCAAACAAACAAACTGTTGTAGTAGCAGTTCTCCATAAACTGAACTTGAATAAAGGAGAGAAATCCAAAATGTTTCAACAAATATATAAGGAAAGTTTCAGACACCTAGAAAGTTTAGGTCCATTGCATTATGGAGTTCACTATATTACTGATGCTAGGTTTGCACATCACGTTAAGCCATAATGTAGTTTGTTTATATTTGCTTTACAGTGATATACAAACCTGACAATTGTGGTTTATATAATAAATTATGGTTAAATCAGCTATCATTTAGTGCAGTGTGTGAATAATAGTGCAGTAGTCAATAATTAATTATGAAGCTTAAAAAAAAAAAACACCCTGCAGCTTAAGAAATTGAGCTCAAGTCAAAAGAAATGCTATTTGTATACATTTTTAGATCCAGACTCTATTAAAACCACAAAATGGGTCAAGAAAAGCCCAGGCTGTAAACTGCTTGTCTGACTTGGTTATCTTCTAATATCTATTTTTGTATAGAAGAAAGAAATTATATCTTAGAGTATTTTCTTTTTAAACTTTCTTTCAGAAGGAAAATTTAAAGTGTAATGTTTTTCAGCCCAACTCTTTGATAAGCAAAGCAGTAGTCCAGCAAAGTCTGTTTAAATAAAATGCATACATTTTATTTTATTTCATGACTCAAACCACCAATGACCTCCTAGATTCCTATAGTTCCTGGATTCCCCTATGTGCTTCTTCTTCTGTTAACCCTTGATTCTCTTTTATTTAAAGCAAAAGTCATATTTGCTTTTGTAGCACAGCCAGCCCTTTTCTGAATTCCTACATCTTTATCTTCCTGTATCACTTTCAACGGCAATAGCAGAAGCAAAGGATGAAGATCCTGCAATTGAGGTCAAGCAAATAATTCAACAGAGATAGTGCAATTAGTACTCCACATATTTAATACTTTCCCTCTTGCATTATATTCAGGAATCCAAATTAAAGTCTGGCCAGCTTCTGCTTGGACACACACAGTGAAGGGGAACTCACCACCTCCCCTGGAAATGGATTCAAGAGTCCAATGACTCTTACCATCAGAAAGGTTTTCTCAATAGTCTACCAAAACATTCATCCAAAACCTCTTTCCTGCAATCAAGACCATTATGACATGTCCTGTTCTTTAGAACACTGGATAACTGGAAGAGTGCTACCATTCATCCTCTTTTCCCAAGGCTAAACACACCCAGTTCCCTTAGTTTCTCCCCATAAACCTTAGTTTCCAATCCCTTGACCAACTTTGTTGTCTTCTTGCACCTTTTCCAATTTCAATGAATCCTTCTTAAAGTATGATGCCAAAAGTTGGACAGGATACTCCAGATGGGGTTGACCAGTGCATAATGTACTGGAAATCTAGCCCTGTTTAAGAGCTAGTTCTTGTGTACAATTCAACACATGAGAAGCACTGAGCAGCCTCTCTCCTCACCAGCTGTGCTGCTGCTATCACTGAAAAGCCAGTTTTCACAAGTACAGTTGTTTGCAGGAAGAATAATTCCAGTGCACTACCAGGTCATATGGCAGTATTCACTTCTGTCCAAAGGGTCTCTGCTGCAGACAATCACACTACACTGATGGAGACAATCTCTTTGGTAACATCTCCAGCATGACTTGTACAAGGGAGGGGCTGGTTACCTCTCACTGCACACTAACTATCACAAATTGACGAAACAAGGCTTATTACTTCCTACAACTTGCAAACTATACGGATATAGCCTAAAACAGCGATGTCATACCGTTGATTCAAATTCAGCTTGTGATCAGCTACTGTTAGCCAGCCCTCTTGTGTCTGCATTTGGTTTCTTTTTCCTAAGCAAAAGAGACATTTGTCTCTATTAAATTTCATTATGTTATTTTTAGCTCTCTACCTAAGTTATCAAGATCATTTGAAAGTTATTATTTGCAAGTCTGATAAGCATGCCTTCCACATTTTCATCCAAACCATTAATTAAAATGTTGAAGAGTGGTAGCTGGAGATACTGTGACATACCATGTGGGTTATCAGAATGCAGACCTCACAGGAGAGGGGTTAACTCCTCCCCTTCTAGCTAGAAGGTAGGGCTAAAGACTTCTTCTTATCCCATGGAGGAACCCTTTTCCCTTTAACTCAAATGACTTGACTTCAATACCTCTCCTTTACTATGTATTTCATAATTAGTAATTGATTTATAAAAGGGAATCAGATGGAAAAACAGGATGCAACAGTTGGCATAATACAATTAAATAGCTCACAGCTCACTCTTAGACTGCTTGGTCTCTTTCTCTTAACTGCCTTCCCACCTAGCTAAGGTGGGATTGTTGATTACATCTTCCAATATCCAGAATGGTACTTCACAATAAAGGCCCATGTCTGAAGAAGCAAAATTGTCTATTCTGTAATGTCTAACACAGATAGATGGCTGTTCCACAAATGTCTACTAAATACATTCCTAGAATTAAGGCAGCTGATGCAGCCACCTCTCCATATGGAGTGCACCGTGAGCCTGGAAGAGGGCTGTTGTATATTCCAAGACAAAGCATTCTTCAATCCATCTGTTAACTGTGGAATGACAACTCACCTCCCCAATCTCCCGTTTGCAGGGAGATTAATAGACTTTTACTCCTCTAATGCACCTTTGAGGTAGATTCTCAATGTTCTGAGCACATCTAGCTTCTACGAGGTCTGTTCATAACAGTGGGTTGGATCTTGGCAGGAACTGGGGAGAACAACCCTCTGTGTTCAATGGAAAGGGATATTAACCTTGAACATGAAACAAGGTAGACTACGTGTCCTGGTAAAAGGCGCATAGGGTTTCTTTGACTGCAAGTGGCCCTAGTACATCAAGCCACGTGGCTACCATGAAGGCTGTCCTCATGTAAGGATATTAATGAGAGTCTGGTTTAGGGACTTATGGGAGCAGTCATTAAGGCCTGAATACCAGCAACAAATCCCATGTATTATTGGTGTATTACTGGGAGTGAAAGACAGAGTGTGCCCCTGAGGACGGGGCACATTGAAAGCAGTGGCCCTTGTCTGCTGAGGCAAACAGAACTTAAAGAGGTTGCCTCTCTGTGCAGTAACTTTGCTCCTAGCCCCTTCTGCAGCCCTGCGTGTCCTAAACCCAACAGTCCAAGGATCCCTGCCACAGGTGCTACAATTTTCTGTCTCTGGCACCACCATTCAGAAGCATGTCAAACCATCTGATAGATCTTGGGGGTGACTGGTTGCCTTGAGACCAAGGCTGTCTCTTCCACCAAATGTGGAAGTCCTGCGTTCAGAAGCTACTCCTCTTCTCCAGGTGTATAGGTGCAGCTTATTTGGATCTAGGTACAGTATTGACAGGATGTCCAGAGGAGATGGCTTGGATATTCCTTGCTCATCTGTAATTAGCCAGACAGCTGCCTCCTGGTTAGAATCAATTTTGCCTTGTATCGCTTCACCTTGCTCACCATTTTGGATAGCACTAGAAAGGGCAGAACATTTTTTTCTATCACAGTACCACTACAGCATCAATCCTCTCTGCTCTGTTGTCTTGGAATAAGGAGAAAAAGTGCTGCACCTGCCTATTATCCACCATCACAAACAGTTTAAGGTGGGGCATCCTCTTCTTTTAAAGATCTCATTAAAAATCTCCAAATGTATTGCCCACTGGCAACACTGGGAGTCTGCTCTGGTGTTCAATGATCCCATTATGTATTCCACTGATATAGACAAGAGGCATTTCTTTGCCCATATCATTAGATGTGTGGTTTCTCTCTAATGGCTCTTTGATCTGGATCTGCGCCGATGATTTCATGGGCTTTGTTGTAATATTTCTGTTTATACCAGTAGGTGGCAACCTCACTCCTGATCTGATAGTATAGCCTATAATTAGTCCTATATTCAGCAGTGTTGTCTCATAATGAAACACTGATCTATATTAGAAGCACACTTTCCATCCTGTCAGACTAGCATCTCTCTAATCAGCTCCCTGAGTGGACATTTCCTGTGCCAAGTTGTCTGGGAACAGCCACCAATGTAAAGATTGAGTTACCTTGCTTGACACCATTATGCAAGTGAAACCGAAGAGGGAGCAGTTTGGAGGGGAAGCAGGCTCGTGGGACTGAATCCAGTGCTGTGGATTCAACTTGCCAACTTCATAAGCGTCGGCCTTCTGGATGCTAGTATCTCTTTCACACTCCCTCAAAGCTTGTAAATGTACTCCTAGGACAGCAACAACTTCGTTTTCTCTGTGCTACTCCAACCCTGTTTGGATGGTATTGGTGTACTTTTGGCTAGATTAACCACAAAACCATTTTCCTTGTAATGATGAAGCTTGAGGCTATTCTCTGCTTTTTTTCCAGCGAGGGTGTTTTGTAATCCAAGCAGGCATGTACATGGGTCATGAGGGCTGCCATCATCTTGGTGAACGATCAGATGTCAATCTGAAAGGGAGTACTGTCAACTGAAACTCATCACTTCCTTATGCAAAATGAAGGACTTCTCATGGGAGGTTCTAATTGGAATGGGTAAGTAGGTCTCTGACAAGTAGGCCTCCACTGAGGCTAGAAAGTCATTCAGTACAATGTCTTCCTCCGTTAACTTTAATGTCCCAACCCTGGGACTTCAATGCCTGATGAATTTGGTCCTAGGCCTGAGGTTGAAGATGGCTCACCAGTCCCCATATTTCTTTAATATTGTAAAGAGGATTTTAAAAAACACACTGGATAAGGGTGTCTTCCAAAGGATGTGCTTTAGTGCATCCAAGTCCATTGAATGTTCAATTGCCCTATTCATTCAGTTCCTCTTTGTTCTTGGAGAGATACGACCGTCTTTTGACTCTTTTGTGAACTTGAATGGATATCTCCAGCACCCATCTGCCCTTGAAGATGTCTCACCAGTACATCAATGTTTCTGCTGTCACCTGCCCACCTGGCAGCTAATAGTATTATGTCAAAGGGCATTTCCTTTGATTCTCTATCTGGTTTACTAGTTGGATGCTTTGGATGATGGAGCCCCAGGCCACACTTCCTTGCTTGCTTCCTGTCCAAAAGAAGGCTGAAGTAAAGTCTTTTGATGGGGGAGACAGGAAGACTGAAAAGATGGTGTAGGAATTATAACTGCTTTCCTCCTTCCTCTGGGTTGTAGGCAACAACTTATTTCTATCCTTGCTTTCCACCTGTCTGATCCAGATATCTTTCTAAACAGCTGCTTCTATCAACACAGTTTTGCTGCAAAGCTTGCCTTTGAGATTGGCATACCATCTTCCAATGCCTGAAGCTTAGGCCCCATTGTGCTATCACTTCCAATGCCATCTGTGAACTGTAAATCCATAGAGATATCTGTCATGAGTTTTGTGGCCTCTAACCAGATGCTTGGCTTCTACCTGTACTTCTGGGAGGAGATTACATGTCCATATCACCACAGCTCTAGTAATGATGGAGGAGATAGGTGCAGCTCTGATTCCCAGTGTGGAGACCTCATGGACTCACTGAAGTGTCCTGTCCATCCTTAATTCACTGTTGTCTGTGAGTGCCTTTCCTTCTATTTTCAGCACCCCTGATTTACAAATCAGGGCTGCCACCAGCTCATGTAACCATCCCATGGTTTGCTGAAGTAGGAAGTGCAACTTTGTATAGGAGGTGCAACTCTGCTACTGCTAGGATATCTTAGACTTGGTCAGTTCTGCCCATTCCCACTGGGCTTTTGCACTGGAATGGCCCAAGAAAGGGATTGGTGAATAACATTGCTAGGGAACCTGCCTGCTGTTCTCTAGAATAATAGAGAGATACTGGCTCCATGTTGAATTATGGAACAACACAAATAGGTCAGTCTTTGATGGAAAGATATATGCTACACAAAACCATCATTCAAAAACTGACCCTCTTCCCCGTCTGGGAATGGATCTCAGATGCTGCTTGCACCTTGCTCCCCTATTTCCTTGTGGAATACAGGGAAGGTTGCTTAGGGCATCTCAGGCTGAAGGCAATGAAAATGAGGTTTTAGCCCTTTCCTCACCCCTTCAGCATTCTGTCTGCCTGCAAATAGGCACACAATGGGAATGAATAGGACTCACTAGATAGGTTTCTGGAAATGGGAGCAGCTGTCTCCAGATCAGGGTCCTAATCTGGAACGGTTCTGCCTATGCAAGTTGGTTTAAGATCACATACAATTCACTCCAGAAAAATCATCACCTGGGGATACACTACCTCCTGGTGTTCCTATGCCTGGTGTTCCTAGGTTTATTCTCTTCCTCTACTTTGGTTTGTTTGTTTTGCTCCGATGATGGAGCTGATGGAAAGCCACTGTTTCTTCTAAAAGGCACAGCATTAGACTGAAAGGAAGGGATTTCCACCATGCAAGAAGAAGAAATAGGAAAACTTTCCTTCAACATCCTTTGAACTGGAAGAGATGGAGTTAATGTTATTCCTGTCGGCCGCATCTCTGGTAACAGACAATGGGGGCTCAGGAACAAAACCAATGAGGCCTGACTAGCTCCTGAGTCAAATTAGAATTTCTATCAATCAGTAAGTTCTGCCCTGTGTTTGTTAACTGTTATGTTTTGGCCATACTCACTGAGGTTCATTGGTATAGAGATACTTTCCTTTTATACTGAACATATCTGAACTTTTTCACTATTATTGGCATCCTTTGCCAACTTCAGTTTAGTCTGAGGTTTAGCTTTCAAGACACTATTTCTGCCAAGGTTATTTGTGTGCCAGTGTCTTTTCCTACTGCCTATATGTGTCCTTGCTGATTTCACAAAGGTGTCAGCCACACTATCATCTTCAGGAGTCATCCGCTCCCCCCCACCCCAAGTTGGAATCCTTCTTGGCAACTATGCTTTTCTCACCCATTCTGGATTCATTTTTCCTTAACTTCTCTTGCCTGCCTACTTAAAGGCAAGTTACAGATCTCCCTCCTGAACTCCCACACTAAACTCCATTGTCAAAATCATTTTAGTAATCCCACTTACACGTTTCCTCCTTCCAGACCACCACTTGCAAAACTCCCAAAGTACACTTGGAAGCATAACAGTTCCCTCACTGGATCCCAAAGATGCCATAAATCTTAAACAAATGTGATTGTAGCCAACACATTCACTGCATAGTTGCAACAATTTGATTTGGGCACAGAATTTCTTTTGATACACAGTATATGGACAAAGTCCTAATTCAATCCACGTATTTACTAACATTAGGTGGCCACTAAATGACACCATAGGACAAATGCTTTCTTCTGGCACTTACAATAAATTACAGTCATATTCCTTCAAGCTTGTTTTTTTCCATTATTTTTGAAGACTCCATTGTTCTCTGTGAAAGTTCTAAAGGTCACAAGGAAACTTTGTTTACTTCCTGTTAATATTAAATGAAGCACTAAGTGTCTTTCGGGCATAGACTCAAAACCATTTCAAACAGTCAAATAAGACCCCAGTTTTCCTGGATCCTAAAGACATCGGAACACTGTAGAAAGAAAGGAGAAATGAAGCAGAGAGAAAAAAAGTTTTCATTCTAAACTCCATGTTATTCTGATTATTAGAAAAATCTAAAATGAAATGCTTGTTCGAAATTGACACATGACATATTTCACAGTGGATGAGCCATTCCTAGAATATGTGGAATTTGGAACATATGAAGTTATAGTCCATCTCTTCCCAAGTCTGGCTCCTCTACATGTGGAGGAACCATCCTTTCTGGAGTTTCCAGCCATGATATCTCAAAGGATCTGAAGGGCCCCAGGTTTCTTATAGCTGTTGTTCAAAAAAGACTGATTTTCTGGCTGGTTCCTACAGGATGAAGCACTTACTCAGTGCACAGAAATATACATATGGAACAGAATATTTGGCTGGGATGATTTCATTTCTCTCTCCTACAAGTAAGATTGAGAGAAACTTCCAACACCATTTAGAATGGGGTTCTACTTTTGGGAGAATCTGGATTAACACGATTAAATCTTTCAAAAAGAGGTCAATTATTGTATTCTTTGCTTATGTGACATATTCTTCATTTAAAATATGCACTGTACCTAATACACCTAATATTGCCTATTAAAGAGAGACATTTATTTTTGTTGCCAGTAAAAAAAAATCTTATGCAAATTGAGAATATTTTTGCAATACAAACAGAAATGTTAGACATTTATGATTTTAAAAAAGTAATAAATTATATTTTACGTATCAAGTAAGTTAATATATGTATAGGCAATATTTTAGAGTACAAAATACTCTTAATCATACTGTCTTATATTGGAAAGTTTATTCCACATGGTTCTGATTAAACCAAACAAACTAGACCACAGTCTAGCCAAATACAAATCTTAAATATGACTGACCTCATGAGGAGAAGCACAACACATTCTTACCTTGGCCACTGCAATTTAGAAGTACTTAAGTTTATTTCAATGATGCTCAACTTCTGTCCTTTGAGATAACCATGATGGTTTCCACTGTGAGTCATGGCTAATTGAAGACATCTCTGTGAAGGAGTGCTCTGAATGGCAGCTCCTCGGAAGGAGACCATAAAACAGCAGTCTCCTGTGGGTTTGAGCACCAGGAGCTGAGGGAGAAGATATCCTTGCTCTCAGCAGCGGTGGAGCTTTTCATAAGGACACTAAGCCAGCTGAACTCACTTTCTAATCACATTCGCAAATGTTCAATTTAACTACTTTATGGATATTAGAGACCTTCAAAATGGCAGGCTTAATTTGACACCTGGTGAGTTTTACCTTCTTCTTTGGATTTAAGAATTCTTAAACAGAGTCCCCTGTTTTAAATGGATTGAGAGACCAGAAAGATTTGGAATATTGTTTATTTTTGTTGTAAGATTTGAAAAACAAGTATATAATTGAATAATATACTTGTGGGAAATGATTGAAATGGAACTAAACCCATATTAGGAACTGAGGCCTGATGAAGGTTGCAGATGGACACTAGAGGGAACTAAAGGTCCAGGCAGAAAAGAGTTAAAATGGCTAACCCAGCTATAACTTTTTCTTACCTTAAAGAGTTTTTTGAAAACTAGACTGAGATACTAATCACTAATATCTCAGAACTGATACAGATTTGAATGGTTAAACTTTTAGAAGATCATAAGAAAAACTTTTAAAAACTTTTACTTGACATAGACATTATAGAATTTGAAGGCATGAAAGACAACAAAATTGAGATTATCAAAATAGGAATGCAAAAGACAAATCAAGAAAAGGATCTGGACATGGAACACTGCAACAAAAAATTCTGGATGGTGGCTCTTTACAGGATTTACAAAGTAGGCTGGTGAAAGCTTTGAAGACTCTTGAATGCCAAATATTGAAGAAAGTTCAAATCCTGTGATGCCATAGGAATGATTTAAGGGTTAAGATTGTGAAAAGCAAAAAGAAGGAATATAAAGTTGGACTACTTGATCAGGGATAAACTACTAGTTTGATTTTTCTCGTAACTCCTAATGGCCTTTTTGCTGAACAAGGCCTGAAAAGAGAACGATTTCTGGATTGTGTATAGATAAAAGTCAGGCTATGGGGAGAAGAGTTTTTTTATTTGTAACTTTAAAAGAGGGTGAAAAATTATTATATTAGCTTATGCTTGGTGTGATGAAGGTTGGAAGCCACTTTATTATTTTCTTGCCTTTTTTTTCTTTTCTCTTCTACTTTTTTTCTTTTCCTTTTGTTTTTTTCTGCACTTTCTGCACTTTCTTTTTTCTTCTAGTTCAGTCTGTATTTTTTTTTACTATGTTTATTAAAAACTTCAATAAAATTATTTTTAAAAAGAGATAACCATGGTAACCACTGTCTGCTGAACCTATAATATTGTAAAATTTTTGTCTTATAGACGGAGACAATCGTATGTCACTAGGGTTATCACCAAGCTACTTACCCTGGCTCCTGGTAGAGATTTCAGAAACAACCCAACTGATCACTGAAGAGTTCCCAGCAACCAGCATTATGAATAACTTTCTGGCTGTACCTCTTCATACTGCACGTTTGAATCCTTCCTATGTAAAAAATCTTCCTACCCCAAAAAAACAACATTTAAAACAGAAACAAAGCCAACCTCATTCAGGTATGCTAATTGGTTATGAGTGGAAAGTTTTGTTTTTCTTGTTTTTAATTGTGAGGGCAGAATCACCAAGACATTTAATCCTGAAGTGATACAGAACTACTAGATTCAGAGAAAGAGCTTTTAATATGCAAATGACAGTAACAACCTGTGCATATGCAATGGGCAACCCTACACTGCTCAAAGCTGAAACCTTCATTTCTTAACAAGCAAACGTCTCTTCACCTCTACAACTTATGCAATGAAGCACTGAAAGCCCTTCATGGCACAGACATACCCCAAAGGGTCAGGCCACTCAACAGAAGAGAAAGGGGTATTTGCATCTGTCCATGGTGACCTACCCCTACATGTCCTCATCTTATTACTTTTATATATAGTATCACTCTGTGCCTGGGTTCTCAATGTGGTGCCCATGGCCTCCACTTTGCATGCAGACAACTACATTTTTTAAAAAAATAAATGTTTGCTGTGTTTAGCAACAACGAGGACAACCAATAGGGGGCTGCATGCTACAAATCAAACTGCGAGCCTCAAATATTTTTATTTGCAACACTACCATTGGGTTCTATAAGCAAATTCTATATAGGCACTGTTAGGGGAAAAAAAGTGGGTGGCTGTTTGGAAATCGCTAAGAAAAAAGGTAAGTTCAGATGGGATATTAGAAAAATCCTGGACAAGGACTGCACTAGTCTATCTTCTGGTAAATATTTGTTTTATAACTATAAAGTGGGCAAGCCCTCACTTTACAGATAACACTCCCTCTCATTAGTACCACTTCCATGTTTTGGCACCACTTCCTTTTTTCCTCGTCAGAAGAAAAAATGATTAGCCAGTGTGTTTGATTGTCAGCACCAGGAGCTATCCATCTATGGAACTACTCTAACTTTGACCCTGATATTTGTTCTTTGTCTGCCTCTAGGGAACTGTGGAGCCTGCAAATTAAAATGGGAGATTATCATACTTTAGGGGATGAACAGCCCTTGCCCTTATGCCAGATGGAGATGTTGGCCCAAATCTTCTACCATAAACTCCTTTTAGCCCAATTAATAGCATAACAAATGACTGAAGCTCGCTCCTCCCTTTAAGATATAGTTCTTTTTGATACAACTAGATAAAATTCACTACAGTGTCTTTATTTCTGTGGAAAATATCTATATACTATAGGGCTGTGCATTTAAGAACAAGAGTGACTTTCAGCCTGGGTACTGGGATTCCTTCAAATTTACCAATCACTTACTGGTCAAGGAACAAAGTGGACAAACTTCTCAATAAGGCAGCCACTGTAGGATACATACAAGTTTATGCTGACTACCTGAAAAACTCAAGAGGTGTGTCCATTTCCATGTGAACTGAGAAGGTACCATAGCTTAATCAGTATAATTTTTAGCAACGTGCTAGGGTTTCGAGATAGATATGCCTTCGTTGCCGCCTACGTGAGTCAGTGGAGAGGGTTCTTAGAGGAAGCAAGGATTTGGTGATGCATGTTAACTTTTTTGTTCTTATACACAATCATTTTTATCACATGACATTGTATCTATTGCCCACCCTGACCCCCCAGGGAAAGTGATAGTGATCCATCTAAGTAACAGAATAACACAAAATTAGCCAGGCCAGTGCTGAAAACATCATGTTCTCTTAGAGTCCAATGCCTTTGATTGGTTTTCTTATCTGAGGCATTACCTGTAACTGCAGATATACTGAGCTGACAGTTATATATGGAAGTTTAACTCAAGTCTTGATTCCAAGTGGGCAGGTCTATTGCTTTTTTGCCTCTGAAAAACCTTGTTTCTTGCAAAAGCAGAATTGTTCATTATTATAAGTACTGGGATCCATAGATGGACGGTTATGTCCCTTCTACAGTCCAAATTGTCTGGCAACTCCCAAGAGAGAAGATGAGCACCTCCATATAGGGACAAAACTTTCCCCTATACTCTCTATAGCATTTTTGTACTACTACAGAAATACATTCTCGGCTGTCTTCCTCCCTGGGCTCTATCATTCCACTGAGCTAACTAGCCTTCCCTCCAGTCATTTGGTTTTTGCAGCAAAGACAAGACAACAACCAGCTAACCAGAAGACCAGCAAAGCTGTCCCTCAGAATAACCAGAAAAGGTGGCGGGGAAGGAGCAAAGATGGCAGCTTCCAGAGCGAGGGGAGATGAGGAAAGAATTCCCAGCAATAGGAAACAACCTGCCCTGTTACTCCAGAAGAAATACAGCAAAACTTCCTTTGCAAAAACTGATGAATCTGTGAGGATGCAGCACTCGACTTACACCAGCACAGCCCTCACAAGTAGAAGTCTATTTTGCTTCCTGTTTTAATAATCTTTCAACTTGTCTGATTCTCAAGAGGGAATGCCTCATTAAATGGCCTAAAAAGAGTGTACCCAGATACTGGGAATGTCACAATATTGATTATCTTGTTTTAAAAATGGCCAGTTTCCATCTGTGACAGGACTGTACTGGAAGCAACATGCAGTACTGAGTAAAGGCATGGTGGTATCCAATTATGTTTCAGCGTGACAGTTATTTTATCTTTTAATCTGAGAGAAATCCCCATTTATTCATGAAGCTTATTGTGCTAGCCATCCTCTGAGTTTGATCTAATTCACAGGATCATTGTGGGAATAAAACTGAAGAGGGGAAGAAGAGAACCAGAATGTATCTTGTAACTTTAAAAAAGGATTAGACAAATTCATGGAAGTAAGTTTACCAATGGCTATTACCATCCATAATACTTACCTTGTACAAAAGCACTATACTTCTAAATACCAGCTGCTAGAAACAAACAATATGGGTATTCCTACATTTTTTCTAATGCTGAGCCTTGTTGGGAACATTGGTCTGATAGACCTTCATCTGACTAGCACAGCAATTTACTTCTTTATTATATATTCTGAACAACAGTGCGCAGTTTACATTTAGTTGCTGGAGAAATCTGCTCTCCTGAAATATGGGAACAAATTTAACCCCCCAAAGGGATTTTTTTAAATGGCCTTCAAATCCAATCTAAAATAGTTCTCCTCTCGTAAACTTCCTTTGCTAATCAACATCTCACTGAGTTTTTGTGGACTGGAAGAATCACTTTCTAGCATATTTCTAACCTAAGCTACAGCCAAATTTACGCTCAGATTGACTCAACTGCAAAGGCTGATCTGTGTTACATGTCTTTTTTAGCAATGAAAAGCATGTTCAGCTCTACAGGGCTCCATCTGCTCTTGGAGGAAGGGAAAAACAATGTTTCTAATTCAAGAGCAGGATAATTTGTTGGATGCTCTTGTTGAATGCCAGTAAAAAGCTCCCTCCACATCACCATTCCAAGAGGTTCAAGGATATAAGTCAAATGCTGCCTTAATAGAGATGCAAGATTGATTCATGTGTACAAATGTATACTCCAAGCATAGTGTGCTTAATTAAGTGTTGTCTGCATGGAATAGCAATCCTCCAAGTAGCTCCCTTGAAGGAAAAATACACACAATTGCTCATTTCCACACAATAAACCAATTTCTGGCCATATGATAGGGCAATCAACTACCACATTGCCTTATGGCCAACCAGAAAACACAATGACTTCATCATGTAGCACACTTATTTTTAGCTATGGGAATCAGGCCTCAGCTTCAAGATCATACAAGTTATGTTGACAAATCACACTGAAAGAAATGCAATGAAACAGTTCACTCTGCCTCTTATATGATTTTACTGTGCACGAAATCAAAACATTCAATCTTACTGGGCAAGAGCACTATGGGCAATAATCAAATATTTAAAAATATTTTAAATATGAGGATAAGGTGCCTTTTTAAAAAATCTACCCTCTCTTAGGGAGAAATGGAATTTCTGAAAATAAGAGCTAAGAGAAAATATTTGTGCTGCCAGGATAAATCGATACACATTTTCTTTGCAGAATTAATGTCATTTTCCCCCATCCCACCTGCATACTGGATAGTCACTGAAGACACAGGCCAAAGAAATGAAACTGATATAACTTCATGTTCATTATTAGAAAGAACCATAAGATGTTAGTTTTCATTTTCTTTTCTCTCCCAATAGGACAAAGAAAATTACCACCCAGTGAGAAATCATCAATAATTTATTCCTAATGATATGAGCCACTGAAACGTGTTTGATTGGACTACATTATACAGTTAGATTGTACTGTTTATACTGTAACCTCAAAGTCAATTTGAAAAAGCCCCTATTATATCTTCTGCATATGCACTTGAAAAACAAACACTGTCTTTGTGTCAATAAGTTACTTCAATAATTTAAATAAGATTTTCAGGGGTTCTGTTGCTTAATGGCTTCAGTTTTTGCTTCCTGTAATTTAATTTCTTACTGCAACAGCCTCTCCTCTTGATCGTTCCTTTTCATAATGTTGTTATATTAACCAAGACCAGAATCTCAGATGAATGGGCATTTAGCCTGATTCATAGCAGAATTCAATTTAACTTTAATAATTAATGCTATGAGGGTTGTGGGTTGTTGTTTTTTTAAAGAAACTTTTTAAAAAATTATACGCGCATGATCTTTTGTGCTTCACTGCTTTCCAGCTGGCAATGGAGATTGCTTGAGGAACATGAAAGCATATGGCGATGTTTTTAAAAATGCTTTTAACAAAACAAAACAAAAAAACAATGTAAAACACTATCTTAGCATTGAGAATTAAGGTGTTTTTGTGCTCCTAAACCAGTCTAATGAGATGGCCCACTTTCTGAAATGCTCACGAGAAAACTCTGTGACATCATGTCCTTGCACTCTAGGAAACATACTTGGAGGTAGCAAAATGCCACATTTATTTAAGTATAAAAAAAGAAGAAGAAAACAGGACCTCACACAAAACGTTTCATAAAAATTTTTTCGTCTCTACAAAAAATGAAGAACTTCTTTCAATGTGGTGGAAAGTTCTAAGAAAACGGGCTACTGACATTCAGGGCATGGTGAAATGCTTATTTTAGATGAGAAGAAAATAATATGAATCTCTGAGGTTCATATTCCCATCAAGACTATTAGATAGTTGAATGACATCTCTACCTCCCTCTGATGCTGATGAAGATTGGTCATGAGTCTGGAGAAGATCTAACATTTCTGTGATTGATAGTAACCGTGTCTACATCTGAGAAGATAAAAAGCCTGTAAATATGCACTGGACTGGCATTGCTATTGTTATCAGAAATGTCTTTTTTCTTCACAGCTAAAAAGAAAGAAATGCCAGATCATTACTTTGTGTTTGCTATTTCCTAATCTTCCTGGATTAATCACTGCAATGCATTCTCTGCATGGTTGCTGTGAAATATCACTGAATGCTTCACTCTTTTTATTAGTTATGACGACAATACCATCACCATCATGAAGGTGTCTTTCCAGAGTCCCACTATAGCCTAAGAGAAAATTCATGCAGCTGGAAGCTATTAGCTGCCATGGGCCCATCTCTCGCTGGACCCATCATCTGAAATCTAATGACGACCCTTTATTGTTCTTATTATATTTGTGACAAGCTGTAACAGTGAGGCAGACATATTGACCCTTTATAGTAATTCTCCTTTATTAATTAATGTCCTTAATTAGAGAAAAGGCAATAGCTACATTTATGGCTGTCTGGAACCCCTTATAGACTTTTTGTATGAAACGGGGAAAAAATGCACTTATGACTTGTGGTTTTGATGATTAGGGGGAAAAAAAGGATAATAGAAAAAAGTGAACTTTTTTGTAATTATAGATTATGAGATTATTTTGTAATTATATTTATATTTGCTGCAAAGAAAATCCAAAGCTGCTTCTATTTCTTTTTATTCTTTCTCACTGCACTTTTTCTTTTTTTTCTTTTTTCATCCAGTCTTTTTTTCTTGGTTCTCTTTGTATTAGTTGGTGTTAGTTTTTATGTTCTCTTTAAAACTTTTAATAACATTTTATTAAAAATATAGTATTTATAAGTCCTTTATTTTGGGACTTCTTCCTGAAAAGGTGAAGTTAACTACCTCTCTTGCTAGATTTTTTTTTTTTATCCTCAAAGGGGAGCTGCTAGTTTCCAGACTGATAATGTTGTTTCTAACACTGTCTCCTTTACATAAGTATATATTGTTGCTGTGATACTGATTTTAATCTGCATTTTGTGGGTCTAAACCAAATAATAAATACTGTACTTGTGCTTGGTGTGATCAGCCAAAGCTTGCCCCACATAATTGAATAATTGGCATAAGACTAGTTTGGCCTTCTAATTCTCCTTTCTTTCATTCTTTACTTTTGCACACCTCCTATTCTGTTCAGGGGGACAGTGTCCAAGATTACTGACCGGATTGTATCATTATCTTCATTCCTTTATGTTTTGAGTTGATAATCAAAATGTCTGCACAAAGCTGCTGAAGATTATGAAAAAAGCCTTGCAACCTTGCTTAGCCTTTATGCAGAGAATTAATGAAACTTCTAAGGAAATGAAGTATGTCAGCAGAACAAATAACAGCTGCTAAGTGGAAATCTGTACCTTCCCAGTCCTCTTCAGCACACCTGGCTGGGAGGATTTATTTTTCTAAGATGGGCATGGAGAATTCCAGAGGTCTCCAGAGTCTTCTGGACACACCTGTACAACATTTCTGCAAATGTCTTATGTAGAAAAACTCTGAATCAACTTTCTAAAAGTGCTTCAGAACATCCTTTAGGACTAATGTGTTTTACATTTTCTTACAAAATTTAGAATACATTAAATTATATGCTCAAAAGTTCAGGAAGGTGTGGAAAAAGGAACTGGAATAAATTTCATACATGAACATCAGTAGAAGCTAATTTTAGGATCTATTTATCATATTTGTTTACATTTAAATTTAAAATTAGCCAAACAAAACCTTTTTAAGAAGAAACTGAAAGGTCCAGTTTCTAATTGTTGGATATGTCATACTCAAAATGCAACAGCTATTTCACATGTTAATTTTCTTTTGGAAGGCTCAGTTCAACAGAACTTATACACTTTTGAACTATATACCAATAGCTGGAAATTAACAGGAAAACTATGATTAAAAAAAAAAGCTAGAAGAGTGTCCATTAATCTGTTAATCTTCAATGATCTGAAGAACTCAGCTGTCTTTCCATATCTGAAAAAAATGGACTGTTTAGAAATGTGGACTGTGTACTGTAATTTATATGCTTAATTTCTCATATTGTCTATTATTAAAATGACTTAAATGTTAATTTATTTATAGAACATGACAAATATTTATGAAAGACTGGTTTTGTTTAGCATATAAGAGATGTATGATTTTATGGATTTTTTGTTTTTGCTTATAATAAAAATTGTTATGATAAAAATTCAACTTCTCTGCAAGGAGTACAGTACAGAGGAAATTACCACATAGGATGACAGCAGAAATTGCTTTTGTAAAACATCTAAAGGGATTACAAACCATGTTTGAACTGGCATTTTCAGTGATACATTAAATCATCTGGCAGCACCAATATTTATATGACTGTGTGCATGTATTTAGAATATTGTGAAAGTTAGAGTATCATTTGCTCATTTCCAAGATGGGAAAATGCTTATTTCAGTCATATTATTTCAGTTATTTCAGTCTACTCCACCCAAATACCAATTTGATTTCTGGGCAAATTACAAAATGATTTAAAATAGTAAAAATAATAATATTCAAAAATAAAAAGCTTAGGAAATATATGAGAATATATAACAATCACTACACACACACACACACACACACACACACACATATATATATCACCTAAGTTTAAGACTTGGCTTTGTTTAAAGTAAAAAGATGAAGATCATCCAGCTACTTCATCTTAATGTTCCTTCCCAAAGTACTACAATTTCATGAGCCCCCTCTAAACATTCAAGGAAGTATCCTTTCACTGGGGGCCAATATTCTGATCAGGATAGCAGAATACCATATTCCCTCTTTCCATACATGCTGCTATGCAAATCCATTCATGCTTGAGTCAAATGTCATGCAGGCTCAATTCTTCTTTTAAAGCATTAGCACTAAGGAAAATCACCCCCACCAAATTCTTTAATGCTTTTTTTTTTTTTTTTTGGTGACAATACATAATTTTTACCCTTTGCTTTGGCTTCAGAGATTTTTTTCCCTATTTCTTTTCTGCTTATGTAACACATATTTAACATAATGATGTCACATTATATAAGTAATTAGCTGTGTCTCATTTTTTCATAAATGTCAGCAATGAACGCAATGGTTCTTGTTCTAATAATATAAACATTTAAAGCTGAAGGATCCTTGAAAAGGGCTGAAAAAGAAGATCACCCCCTTTCAATTCTGATTTTTTAATTCTTTAATTCAGGATATCTTACTCCCACAGTAATGCATATTGCATTCATCTGAACTTAGATAATATGCTGTAAACCAGAAAATCCAAGGTTTAGATCTTACCTCTGAACTCAGTGGCCTTAAACAAATTGCTTTCTCTTAAGCGTTTGCCCTGCATGCCTCTTCCCATATTCCCAGTACAGGAATTATAAAAAGCAATAATGAAATGTTAACCTGTTAAAATGTTAACACAAAGGGCCAGTTAGACATGCAGAGCTGAACAGTCTTAACAAGTAGATGAAAGAATCATGTCAGGAGAAGTTTGGGTTTCCTAAAACAGGGATACTTGTGAGGACAAGCTAGACACGTCAACTAGAAAGGGATCTCCCTGAAACAGAATGGAGGAGTCAGAATGCTGAGTAAACAGGAAATGCAAGGTCCTGCCCTGTACCTGGAGGCTCCTAGGGTCTGGATGAAAATGAACAGGTTGAGGCTCAATCCAACATGACAAAGTAGCTGTCAGTGCAGAAGCCTTCTGACTTCAGGCTGGATTGGTTCATAATCTGGAAGTCCTTTTAGAGATGTAGCTCCTGCTCAAATAGTAGGTGGCACCTACAATTAGGAGGGCCTTTGCACGGCTACATCTTGAGCATTAATTATGACCTTTTCTGAGTGGGAGGTCATGCTTTCTGTCACTCATGCCTTGATCATCTTTTGTTTGGATTACTACAATCTGATCCACACAGGATTGCCCTTGAAGACAAATCACAAGCTTCAGCTGGTCCAGAATTCAGTGGTTCAGGTATCTCCGTAACAGCACTATTTTGAGAGCTGCAGTAGTTACCAGTCTGCTTCTGGGAGCAAAACAAAGTTCTAGTTATCACATTGGCTTTTTTGAAATGCTTTCAGGATCAAATTCTTGATCCAACCTGAAGGGAAATGTATGATGGATAGATGGATGGATGGATGGATGGATGGATGGATGGATGGATGGATACACATCTGCTTTACTCTGTTATATCAGGCATCACTCAGTCTTTTATGACTGGAGCAGCTAAGTAAGTAAGTAAATAAATAAACAAATAAAATAAATAAATGGAATGTAAAAAACATGATATGCTCCCCTTACATGCAAGTATTCTGATATTGATAAATAAGATTCAACTATGACATAAATTGTATAACTTTATGTGAGAATGAAGTCTGAAAGAGAGATGTGAGAACTATTCATGTAATACTCCATATGAGCCACATGAACAGGTATACGTATGCATACATGTGTGTTTGTGTGTTCAGAACCCCTATTCATGTGGCTCAAATCTATTAAATTTTAAATTTTAAATCTATCATCACCATTTATGTTATATGCTAGTTAATACATTTGCAATTCTACTATTTTGTTGTACATTTCAACTCTTTTATTGAGACCAATAGTGTACTATTTATTTATGTATTTGTTTGTTTGTTTGTTTATTTATTTATTTATTTCTATTTTAGGTTTCCAAGGGTGCCTAACTCAACAATGTCACTGGACAGCACACAGGTTAAAACAACCACAATACCCAAAATCAAAACAAAAAAGGAAATGAACATACTGGGGGACAAGGATATAGCATGGCAAACTGACATCACGTAACCTGGATGGACACATTCCAACCTACCCAAGAACTGGGGAAAAAACCAGGTTTTCAAGGCTTGTTTAAAGGATTGTAAGGTCGGGGTAAACTACTTTCTCGGTCCCATCAGATGATACTGTTTAATGAAGCACACCCACTCAGTCAGGTCTCACAGGATGGGAAGAAACAATGAGTGAGGCAGTCCTCAGCTACTCAGGCCCTACACCAGTGTTGTCCAAACTTGGCCACTTTAAGATGAGCGGACTTCAACTCCCAGAATTCCCCAGCCAGCCATGAATTCTGGGAGTTGAAGTCCACTCATCTTAAAGTGGCCAAGTTTGGACAACACTGCCCTACGCCATAAAGGGATTTATAGGCTATAACCAATTTCTTGAATTACACCCAGAAATTTACTGGTAGCCAGGGCAACTAGCATAGCAGAGGTGTTACAGGGGCATACTGAGGTGTACCCATAATTAATCACTCATAAGAGACAAGCACAGATCTTTGATATTTGTCCCACGTGTTTCTAAAAAGCATTACTATATCATTGGTGTGGAAAATCCTTCATTTAGAGTTCCCAGGATGGTCCAAATGATTTGTTTTAAAAAATCAGTAAAAATTGCAGTTAAAAAAATTAGGAAGAAAAATGCATACTAAATTCCAACTCTTCTGCAATCTTCTACAAAACTGATCCCCATATTGTTTTAATGCATACATTCTATTGAATGCCTCAGTATCTACTTCTGGATAGGTGTGCATAGGATTAAGCTATAAATCACCAAGCATTTGTCTTAAAAACATTATTCCACCTGCTGTAACAAAATCTTTGTTATCTAATGGAAAGCCAAGAATGATCTTGCAATGAACTATCATCTTTACAAAATGCTTATTCTAAAATGCTAAACTTTTATCTTGTACTAGAAGCCCTATTAAAAAAATGAATGTCTTGTCCATTCTTATCAAACAGAAGAAATGGGGCACTCATTAGAACTAGAAGAAGCAATGACTATGGTGATCTCATAATCAAAGCAGAGCACTGAAGCAGAACTATTGCTGTGATGACCTCAGCAAGTAAGAGAGACAATGAACACATCTAATCCAGAAATATAATAGTTATTTGAAAAATGTTTACAGAAGTGATTTTTGCACAGAAAAGCAAGAAAAAAAGCAGAAACAATAATTTACACAACTGACAAGTTGTTGTCCTTTCCTAATGCCCCAAATCTACTGCCTGATGGAACAGTGGGAAGTGGGCGTTTAGAGCTGAAATCCCACCTCTTCAAATGTAGCTGATTTAGAGCAAGCAGAGCCATCAACTGTAGTGTTCAGGAAGTTATACAATATAACCCAAGCTACTTAGAAGAAGTATTGTAAAACTCTCCAACAAAGCCAATGACTTTATGGATCATATAGCATACACAGATGACTGTATATAAAATATCACAAAACATATTTAAAATTGTCTCAAAACGCCATTACTTGAAAAACTGGAAGTCAAACACTCAAACTACTCCACAAAACAGGAGAAAAAATATATCCAGAAAATCCTGTCCCCATCCACTTTGAATCACCATCCTATGTATTGCAACCTGTAGGTCCACACCATCCCCCAAAAGATTAATTGCAGCCCATGGCCACCAAAAGATGGCCTACTCCTCATGTAGGCTAAAGTTTATAGCTGCACTGATTCATCACTGGCAGATCTAGATGATTCTAACACAATGAGAGCCCTGCTTTTTAAAAAAAAATCTCAGAGGTTCTGGCCAGAGATCTATTTGTTTCAGTCAGTTTAAGAAGGTCAGTTTTTAAAAAACACCTTTTTCTGGTCATGTTCTCAGAAACCCACAATCTGTCTTCTGGTATTTATTAAATTTAGTGTGTTCTCACTCTCTGACTTAATCCTCCCAAGAACCCTGTGAGGCAGATATGGTAGGCTGAGAGAGAATAATTGGAGTCTACACTTTTTTAGTGCAAAAACTGAAAGAAGGACCAGGGGGACCCAGTTCCTTTATTGGTTGTGATAGCTACCTTAGATATTGTTTCAAGAAAAACAAAGGGAGCTCACAAGCTGATTAAATGGGAAGATTGGAGGTGGGAATTGTGGATACAATTTATCTTTTTTCCCCATTCACACAACTCCATAATTCAAGCACAAATGCTGTTCTGTAGAATTGCTTACCCAGTTTTCAATTCAATTCAAGAGACAGAGACTTTGATTCAAGCCAAATTCAATTAATTTCTTTAATAAGATTTTGCAAGCCATTATTTCAGAGAGTTTACTGAAGTCCAAACACAGCTGCTGCTTTCTGTTAGTTGTGCTCATTTAGTAATTCAATCAGTCCAAAAAAAAAAAAACCTATCAACTTCCATTGACATAATTTAGTCTCTATTAGTCTCTAGTTCTTGAAGATTACCATCAAGTTTCTCCTATTATGCTACTTAATTGAGCAATGACAACTATTTGGAGGCTCAGATAGGACTCACACCAATTGCTGTCTGGTGGGTAAGACAGAAACCTGTAATACAGAAATGCTGTTCCTGATTTTGTTGCAAATTAAAGGTTGTTTAACAAGCATCCAATGAACACTGATTGGGATTCAACCAATTTCCAGAATGTGAACCAAAATACTGCAGCAGTTTCGTTTATTCTTGCTATCAAGAGAAGGGTGGAAAAAGGCATAGGGAATAAGATGTCAAACTAGGAGCATGGAGATGCAGATTCTAGTCCATCCTTAGTCATAAAGGGTCATTTGTACCAATCTCTCTCTCTTAGACCAGCCTAGCTCACAGGATTGTTGTAGTGGGGAAAAAATAAGAAGAGGGGGCACTATGTATCCTGTCTTGAACTTCTGAATAAAAAGTAGGATATACCATATTTTTCCGACTATAAGACGCCCCCATGTACAAGACGCCCCCCATTTTTCCAACCCAAAATTAAGAAATCAATATTTTAAAGATAAAGCAGAGCACATTTTTATTTAGTAATTAGGTAACATTTACCTGATACACTCAGTGGGAGGAGGTCCAAACTGTCTCTCTGCAGCTCTGTTTCCATGCTGTTTTGCAAAACTGATTACATTCAGTTTAAATTTTGCACAGTAAGACATTCTCTTATTTATATTTTTATTTTCTGACATCTTTTTGGGCTCTCCACCTCCAATGGGATGCGTTCCAATTGGTTTGTTCAGCATCAGCTGACATCAGTTACATAAGGCTCCTGATTGGAGGAAGCCCATTCACAGAGACAAAGTATGGGCAGTTTCACTTGTGGTTGGAGGCTTGTGATTGGAGGAAGCCCGTTCGCAGAGGCAAGGTATGGGCAGTTTCACTCGTGGTTAGAGGCTAGCAATGGGAGGAAGCCCGTTCGCAGAGACAAGGTATGGGCAGTTTTGCCACCGCACGGTTCTCTTTTCAGCTGACTTCCTTGAATAAGACGCCCTTCAATTTTGAGCATAAGGATTTTAGAAAAAAGTATCGTCTTATAGTCGGAAAAATACGGTAGATCTAATAAATATAGAGATGTCAGCTACAATGTCAATACACATTGGTGCTCAAAATATTAGCACAAAGATAACTGAGGCTACTTTTGTACACACCCTCACTTTGGTAAGCCCTGCAAAACTTAGCACGGGTCCCCCCACCCCCGCAAAAAAACCCAAACAGGTAAACTGTATTGTTGTATGGCTTTAGATTAAATTTCACCATGGAGGCTCTGATAAAATGCAGGATTATGGTGAAAGGAGGACGAGTTTCCTTTCTGATTCTCACCATCCCAATGCTGATTAGCACACAACCACACAGCATTTAAAAGAAAAAAAGAAAAGCTGCATACTAAATATATCAATGCATTTACATGAAGCCTGTTCCACTGTAACTCTGTCCTATCCCTCAGTCTTCTCCTCAGAAGCTCTCCGTGGTCCTGAATTTTGGGTTCCTGAACTGTAACTTTTTTCATTTGGCCAAGTTCCTATCCACACCCCACAACACAAGCCCAGAATAATAGGCACCCCTGGATGACAGTTTCCGCAACGAAGAAAGGGACAGTTCAAGAGCAATGCCTGAATTATCAAATACTTGCTCACAATATACATACTGAACATCTATGTGTCTGCCAACTGCAAGTGGAGTGATAGCTATTAATAATGTCCCACTGACAATTTAGTTCCCTACTCAAGCCTGTTGCAACTGCCCCAATGGGGCCATCAAACTGATATGAATGCATTACAGATGTTGCTGTAATCCCAAACAACTGAATAATAATGGAAAGGACAACTGTAAGCACCAATAAACCCAGACTACTCCAGCTTAAATGTTTAAGTCACAGCCTATTAATCCAGAAATTTCAATCTCAGTAATATTCAGAGCAGGTAAAGTAGTGAGGTGGATATGTAAAATAGCAAATAAAACAACTCAGAATAAACCTGTTCTGCTTTTGTCTTAATTCAGGGTCAGATAACTCGAAATCTAAAGTGTAAAAGAAAATTAAACGATGGAAAGAATCTCTACATAAATCTTGAATCAACTGAGTCAACCACCCAGAGTTGCAGGGAGTTGGGTGGCATATAAATTATTATTGTTGGTCACACAGTCAGCCAGATGTTTAGACTGGATTTGGCATTTTTATCCACCTATTGAGTCCTTCCCAAGGACCTGGGATAGGCAGACGTTGTTGTTTGATGGTGTTAAAGGTATCGTTGCAGGATGTAAACTGTTCCAAGTAAAGCTGCCTTTTGCAATTGACTGATGGTGATTTTGTCAATGCCGATGGTCTTCAAGTGGTGCTCCAGATGTTCTGGGATTGCACCCAAGGTGCCTATTACTACTGATACTATCTTTGCTTTCTTTTGCCACAGTCATTCTACTTCTATTTGCAGGTCTTTATATTTTGTGATTTTCTCCAGTTCTTTCTCTTGTATTTTGCTGTCTCCAGGTATTGCAATGTCCACTATCCAGACTTTTTTGTCTTTCTTATCAATAATTGTTAAGTCTGGGGTGTATTATTATTATTATTATTATTATTATTATTATTATTGGCTTCCCTTGACAAAGTAGATACCCAAATGAACTGGGGACAGTTCTATTTGTGTACTATTCAATGCATCAGAGTGTTCCAGAAAGGTTCCACTGTGTCTAGATAAAAGTGCTACATAATTCAGCTTCCCCTTTTTCTTAAAGCACCAGGACAGGGAGAGAAGAATTACATTTCAAATCAGGGGCCTGAGAAGTCTACATTCTAATCACATGGAGTAGTTCATCAGGTTGTCTCCAATTACAGTACTTTGGGGGACTGCTTTGTTAGCAGCCACCATCCTCTGATATATAATCCTGCCCCAAAACAAATGTTACAGCACTTTTACATTAAAAAAAGAAAGAAAGAAAGGTATTTAGTTGCAAATCTCCTGCACTTGTCCTTTGGTGACTTGTAATGTTTCTTGCCTAAATCACCTCTACAACGTACACAGTTTTCATAGACATTGCCAACCACATAATAGGAGGATATAATGAATCTTCTTTTACTACTCAAAATCTACAAAGTTTATTTGAAACGAGCAGGGTGATGATCATCTCATTCTATCCCAAATCAAGTTAACAAGTATTTATACATGTCTGTATGTGTGTTTATATATTTATACGCATGTATGTGTGGGTTGTATATATCTGTGTGTTCATGCATGCATGCGTGCTTGCATTTCACTGCAAACATGGAGATGTCATTTAGATCTTTTGTGCCTATTCATCCCACTAGATTGATTGATTGATAAATAAATAAATAAATGATACAGACATTTGTATGTATAACCAATTGCAAGCACAATCACAAAATCAAAAAAGGCAAGTATTGGAAGGACCCTGGAGATCCTTTTGTCCATCCCCCTGACTGATGCCAGAATATACTCTGCAGTATCCCTAACTGATGTCCATTCAACATCTGCTTAAACGCCTCAAAAGGAGAGTCTACCATCACCTGAAGTAATCTCTGCTACTGCTGACAGCTCTTACTACTGAGAATTTTTTCTGTCCTCCACCTTAAATTTAGTTCATTTTCCTCCATGCCAGCTCTTCAGACTCTCCAGGCTAAGCACACTCCATGCTTCCAAGCATTCCTCGTAAGACTTTCCTCCCAGCCCCTTATCACCTTAGTTTCTTTCCCCTGGCCATGTTTCAAAATACAGTGCCCAGAACTGAACCCAATATGCTAGGTGCAATCTAACTAATGCAGGAAAGAAACAATGGCTACTCCTGATCTTCACACTATACTTCTCTTAAAGCAGCCTAAGACTGCCTTGCTTTTTTGCATCTGCATCATCCTGATTGCTGGGCTTTGCATTTGACCCAGCTGAAATCACCTTGCTGGTTTTTGCCTTCCATTCTTAGGTGGAGGGTGTGAAAGATCTGTGCAAATGTGTGTGAGAGAGTACTTGTTTGTGGGCTTATGTGTATGGGGAAGTTGTGCATCTGTCTATGATAGGTTATGTTTGTGGAGACACATGCTTGTATTCATGCTCATGTATACTACCAAAAGTCTGTCTGGTACTAATGCACCCGTATGCCCCCCCCAAATTGTGTACATTTCATCTAACACAACCTAATTTGACTACTCATTCTATATTCCAGTTCACAGTGTAGAAACATCCTTTCTCTTCTCTGACCTATTAAACACTAGGAGGCTCCTTCAATGTATTTTGATTTTTCTTGCCAGTATAAAGCCATAGTTCTCATCTTATACACTCTTGATACATTTTCATGTTGAGTCACCTAGTGAAGGACCACTTTTAAGAACTTAATCCACAAAATTTTTACTCCAGAGTTCTCTAACTGAAATTTACAGATGTTCTCCACAGTAAGTGTTTAACAGTTACAACATGAAAACTCATTCATTTAGTATGTACTCAGATTACATGTTATTGAAATTGATAGGAGGGCTTTTATGCACTTATTTTCTCCAGACTCTTCTGAAATACTGTACTGATTTTCATAGTCATTCTGCATACCAAATATATGAATTCTTGACATAGAATGTCCCCACCATCAATAGATTTCCTTTTTAAAAACTGCTGCAATTGATATGGACTTGAAATCAAATTCAAAATAAGCACTATGGGGAAGAAACGTGATTGCTTTCAAGAACTGAGTTATTTCAAGGGCACTTAGATAATTCAGCCCCATACATTAATTGTGCAGCAACTTCCACTGAAAAGATATTTTAATTTAGGGATTATTAAATTCTCTGTTTTGTCATAGATGAAATATAAACATTTCTTATACTGACTTTCAGGTGGTTCACTGACAGGTTAACATTCACTTTTCTATGACAGTTTCTTATTATATCATACTCCAAGATATTTAAATTTTGAAGCCTCTTCTATATCTGAAACTTTTAGGGATCATTTTCGTATTTCTGACCTAAGAAGGCCACTTAAGTTTTACTACAGTTCATCATCACTTTCTACAGAAATCCTTTTTCTTAAAAGGTGTTATAACCTTTCAGTACTACAAATGTGGACTTCAGGAAGAAGAAATAGTGGACTGAAGACGACTTCATGAAAAGCTCTTTGAACCAGCTCTTTGAACGTCTCTGGATAAAGGAAAGGATGGGAGATCACCCACAAGTTCTCCAGACAGTTGTTCCTCATGTAGAGACCGAATGACAGCAGTCTCTGGAATTCTCAGCACTGGGAGATGAGGGAATAACCATCTTGCTCAAACCACAGTTGGGGCCTTTGAAAGGACACTAAGTTCGCATACTTCCTTTTCTAATCACATTCAGAAACTGCTTAATACTACTTTTCAGCTATTAGAAACCTTTGGATCAACAAACCTGAAAACCCTGGGTGAGTCTGCTTTCAATACTTAATGAAAGAAAATTTTAATTACAAGCTTAAGAACTTTAATTTTTTTTAATAAACAGCAAAAGGTTGATTAAAACTTTAATTTTAGAAAGCTACAAACAGACTAAGGATCCAGACAAATCTGAAATAAGATTTGAAATTAATTGCAAAGAATCCTTCCCATGGGAAATACTTTTGTTTTGATTTTAAAAAAAAAAAGACAAGATTTTTAAAATTGGACATTAGAGGAAACTAAAGATTTCAATCAAAGGAGAAGAAACATACATTTGACTAACAGTTACAGTATGGTGCAAAATATTCTAACACTGGAAATATTAATGTCATCAACGGTATCTGCCTCTATGGACAGACTATATCTAAAAGATATTTTGGAAGAGGAACAAGTTTTACTGACAAGACAGAGACTGAGTTGAAAGTGGGCTTACAAATGACAGGCTACAAGAATGACATGGAAAAACATGTTATGCCAGACATACAAAAGAAACCGGCTTATGTTTTAATAATTAAAAGGGACATGCAGAGAATAAACCAAGAGAGTAACCTGGATATTTTTTCTATATTGGATTTACAAAAGAGACTTGTTAAAGTTTTAAATAATCTCATGAGAAGGGATGAATAAGAAATGAAAAGGAATCAGGTTCTATGACATTATTTGAATGGACTAAAGTTTAAGATTTTTAGAAGTAAAAGGAAGGAATATAAAGTTGGTTTATTTGATCAAGGTTAAAATAGCTATGTTGTTACTGGTAACAAGAGCCAGTTTGGTCTAGTGGTTAAGGCACCAGGCTAGAAACCAGGAGACTGTGAGTTCTAGTCCTGCCTTAGGCATGAAAGCTGGCTGGATGACTTTGGGCCAGTCACTCTCTCTCAGCCCAACTCACCTCAAAGGGTTGTTACTGTGGGGAAAATAGGAGGAGAAAAGAGTATTAGGTATGTGTGTCCTTGTGAGTTATTTATAAAAATAATAAAAATGGGATTTAAAAAAATCTTAAAAAAAAACACATAATGGACTTTTGCTGATACTAGGACT